>NW_017387304.1:1417936-1597846 GCF_001636725.1 Cordyceps fumosorosea ARSEF 2679 | reverse complement strand
CCTCGGCGCGGCGGTTGGCGCTCGCGTGCGCGGCCATGCGCTCGCGGCCGCGCTGGTCGCGGAGCTCGCGCACCAGCGCCTGCACCTCGTCGGGCCGGATGAGGGCGGCGCCGCAAAAGGTGCACGGCCCGAGACCCTCTTTGACGCAGATGACCTTGCCACACGAGAGGCAGTTGGGTGCCGCCGTCTGCAGCGGGTGCCGGGTGGCGACGCAGCGGCAGCGCCGGGCGCGCGGGTCGTCGAGCGACGGGTCGGTCGACACCTCGAGGGCGCGGATGGCGGCGTCGAGGTCCGCCACGGCAGTCGACTGCCCGGCCATGGGCGTGCCGCCTGAGATGGAGACCTTGGTCGTGCCGCCGCCGCCGGAGGGTTTCGGCGTGGAGCTGCGTGTGTTCGGGTTGGACTTGGACTTGGGCTTGCCGAGGGACTCCGAGATGAGGAAGCCGGCGGACGAGGCGTGCTGCTTCGGCGCTTGTTGCTGCTGCTGCTTCTGCTGCGGCTTGGGAGGAGGCTGGCTGTTGGGCGGTGAGGCGGGACGCGAGGGCTGGTTACTCGTCGGCGCGCTTGCCCGCTGCGCTATGTAGTCGAGATCCGCATCATTTTTGCTGTACGCCGTCCCCAATGGGCCGGTGTAGGAGTCGACGAGGCGGGCCTGCGGGGTGCGTAGCGCTGCCTTCTTCTTCTTGGGGTCACGCTTCGGCTTTCGTACGGCGTCGACGTTGGAGGGCGATGGACCGCTGGCACTGGAGCTGGCAGAAGTAGTGGTAGTTGTATGAGGAGTGGCGGAGGGAGTCTCGCGACGGGCGTTGAAGGACGCGATAAAGTCGACGGCGAGGGGCGAGTCGCCGAGCAGGTTGCTGAAGTGCGATGCGGCGTCCTTCTTGGACAGTGTCTTGGCGTAGTCGAGGACCTGCTGCAGCTCGCCCTCGGGCAGGGGCAGCAGCTGCGATAGCTGGACCTGCGACATGATGGGCTGGCTGGTACGAATGTGTCGCAGTGGTGGTGATGTTCGTGGTTGAAGAAGTCGAGGTGGTTTTGGTCATGGTTCCGTTTGTCTGAATTGGGAGTGCCCCGCCAATATGCGTCACTCGCCGATCACACTAGGTAAACGGCTTGCAAGGGGACGATGGAGGACAGAGCACATGCTGACTTGCGATTGAGGAGACTGAGTGATATCCAGAAATTGCATCTAAGTTGAAACTAATCGCCGATTTTGCAATGTCATGGCGTTGTATAAAGTGCGCTTGCAGCGCTCGGGGGGGGGGGGGGGGGGCACACCAATAGCGGGAGAGAGAAATCAATGAGATGCTGCATCTTGAGTCAATTGACCAATTCAGCCATTCATAGAAGATTTCTCGAGCTTGTGGACATTGCAAATTATTGTCGCAACTGATAAACGTCCACCAGTGCTGATGACAGTGTGCCAGCCAAAGCCAATGTGCTCACCCACTGTCTCCAATTACTAACTCTGGGTCAGGTGTAGTAATATTCTGCACCAAGGGTCCGCACCAACAATCAGCTTCCCAGGCTGCATTACCACCCAAATTTATTAACCAGGCAAAATAATCTGGCTGTTGGTAGTGATTGGTAGGGTAGGATTGACATAGCCGAGCACCGCCGAGCTATGCCCGTGTTTCTTCCTGGCAACCCAGCCACATGGAGGCTAGTGCGTGTGGCTTTTCCGCTTTTTTTTCTCACCCATGCCCTCTCACAGCCAAAAAGCAGGCCAGCAGCACGAGGCCAAGCCTGGCAGGGGCCCATCTGACCGAGCAACGGATGGACCAAACGCCTTTTCCCTCAACCACCTTTGACAAGCACCTCACTCAACCTTGTAAACCCCCCCAATCTGCCTCTCTCACATCCTTCTTCCCCCCAATTCTATCCTCACCAGTCACAATGTTTGCTGCCTCCAGAATCCAGACCCGGGCTTTCTCTGCTTCGGCCCGCAACGTACGTCTATTCCCATAGCTTCCGGCCGTTGAAGCCTTGGGGCCCTTTCCCCGTCAAATTCCCCAGAGCTCTGCAAGCCCCCTTGCGTCATGGGCGGCTGTCATTGAACCAATTTTGACGACCAATTGCTAACTTTGACTGGCTTTTAGCTTTCCAAGGTTGCCGTTCTTGGTGCCGCTGGCGGTATCGGCCAGCCGCTTTCCCTGCTCCTGAAGCTGAACCCCCGTGTCACCGAGCTCGCCCTCTACGACATCCGTGGCGGCCCTGGTGCGTTGAAATCTATACCCTGTTGGCGCCCTGCGTTGTCTCACATCGCGATTGCTCTCGTGATCGCGGCTTGAGGCTTCGCATTTGCGTCTGAGCGACCTTTTCTTGTCCACGACCCCCAAACGCTAACCAAATTTTGTTTTCCCAGGTGTCGCCGCTGACATCTCCCACGTCAACACCAAGTCCAACGTCACCGGCTACGACCCCACCCCCGAGGGTCTCGCCGCCTGCCTCAAGGATGCCGAGATCGTCCTCATCCCCGCCGGTGTTCCCCGCAAGCCCGGCATGACCCGTGACGACCTCTTCAACACCAACGCCTCCATCGTTCGCGATCTCGCCAAGGCCGTTGCCCAGTCTGCCCCCAAGGCCAAGACCCTGGTCATCGCTAACCCCGTCAACTCGACCGTCCCCATCTGCGCCGAGGTTTTCAAGGCCCGCGGCGTCTACAACCCCAAGACCCTCTTTGGTGTCACTACGCTCGACGTCGTCCGCGCCAGCCGCTTCGTCTCCGCCATCAAGGGCACTGACCCCAAGGACGAGAACATCACCGTCGTTGGTGGCCACTCCGGCGTCACCATCGTTCCCCTCTTCAGCCAGAGCAGCCACCCCGACCTGACCTCCAACGCTGACCTCGTCAAGCGTGTCCAGTTCGGTGGCGACGAGGTCGTCAAGGCCAAGGACGGTGCCGGCTCTGCTACCCTCTCCATGGCCATGGCCGGTGCCCGCATGGCTGACTCGCTCCTCCGCGCCGCTGCCGGCGAGAAGGTCATCGAGCCCACCTTCGTCGAGTCTCCCCTCTACAAGGACCAGGGTATCGACTTCTTCAGCTCCAAGGTCGAGCTCGGCCCCGATGGTGTTAAGGAGATTCTCCCCGTCGGCAAGGTTGACGCCGCCGAGCAGGCCCTCCTCGACGCCTGCATCGTTGACCTCAAGAAGAACATCGAGAAGGGTGTCTCCTTCGTTGCCCAAAACCCTGGCAACTAAGCGTGCTCTGCCACTCAAGCTTTGGCGTAAAAGCGGCTGGTTGTCCCGTTGGGCAGGCGTGCCGCCGTGATGAAATTGCAGAGTGATCCAGCCCAGAGACATAACGGGATCTACCTGCCTGTATGAAAAAAAAATTGTAGGATGAAGGGAGGAAAATGAGAAATGCAATCTTGAGTTCGGAATACCACGAGCAGGAATGGGGCTCAATTATTTGTGTGCTGGAGCTCACGGCGTCAATTCACCTTGGCTCCTTGTCACTTTCTGTTTTAACATGTGTTCGGCTTGAGTTCAACTTCTAGACACAATAGAGAGTCTGAAAGCACCATTGGTTACCACTACATTGTGACGCCCTGACGCTATAATTTCTACTCACTTTCAGGATACGAGTGTGACGCGTGGAGCTCAATGCAACATGTATTCATACAGAAAATAAAGAAAATCTCTGAACCATGCTGCAACACCCCATAGTAAAGTGTATATACACAAGTTCCTCCCCATCGTCTATAAAAACCCCTTTATTGCCTACTTCTATTATTTCTTCTCATTTGCATACGTTTAAAAATAGATGGTCTTGCCAAATCACAACGTGCACCAGCGCACCTCCAGCTCTTCTACCCTGGGGATTCTCACTGACGCTGGCGGCCGGCGCGCCACTCCTGCAGCTGCCTCTTGCGCTCCTCGACCTTGCGCTCAAACTCGGCCACCTTTTCGAGCCGCTTCTGCTCCTCCTCGACCGCCTTCTTGTCCGCGACGACCTTCTTGCGGGCGGCCTCGCGGGCGAGCTGCTCGGGGCGGCGCTCGGCGATGTCGCGCGGACGGTAGTCGCTGAACAGGGACTTGAGGACGACCTCGATGACCCAGCAGACGACGAAATCAAGGGCCATGACGACGGTCATGTTGAGTTTGAACTCATCGGTGAAGGGGACGAGCTTGATGCCCTCGTTGATCTCGGGGATGAGCTCCGTGGCGCAGACAAAGGCGAGGCCGGAGACGCCGACGATGCCGTAGAACATGGCCTTGTTCTCGGTGAGGGCCTCGCGGAAGGGGCGGCCCTGGTAGTTGATGGCGAAAGTGGAGACCTGCTGCACGAGCTGCAGCAGGTAGATGGCCGAGTTGAGCAGCGACGGCTCGAACTCGGCCTCGAGGTCGACGTCGTTGGAGCGCGGCTCAAGACGCTCGCAGAGGCGCGCGACGTAGATGAGCGTGACAATGTGCACGGCGAACTGGCCAAGGATGGAGCCGATGATGTAGATGTTGAAGATGTTGGGTTGCGGACGCTCCTTGCTCAGGCCCTCGACGACCTTGGCGCGCGAGATGCTGAGGAAGCACACGGACATGAGCATGCCACTGATAGTGTACTGCGTGTCACCGAACTTGATTCCCTCGAGGTACAGGACGGACAGGGAGTAGGCGGAAATGAGGCAGTTGAGCGCAAGGATCTTGTACATCTGAATGGTGGCAACCAGTGTGCAGCGACCCTGGCGGATAATGTTGGGGATGGCGATGACGTCACGGAGCTTGGACGTGAAGGGAGCCGCCACAGAGGCGTCTCCCAGCTTCAGGGTGGGAGGCTCGTCGTCGCCGAGTTCGGCTTCCATCATTCCAGAAGAGAGCTTGTCGGCGAGGCTCGCGGCCTTGGCTTGGGCAGCGGCTTGGCGAGCGGCACGAGGGTCGTTGGAGTTGATCAGCTGCTGGGCGGCAGGCGAGGTGATGGTCTCGAGGGGGTGACCGGCGGCCTTGACATATTCCTCAACAGAGATGCCCTTCTTTTCGGCTTCGCGCTCAACAGCCTTCTGGTAGTGAGGGTTGGCAGGTCCGGGAGGGTACAGATGGGCAATGAGGACAGGGGCAGGCGGCTGAGGCTGGTTGAAACGCTTCATCAGGTCACACTGCTTCTGGTACATGTCCTTGAGTCTAGTGTTGCGAGCATGATCCGCGATGCGGGTCAAGTCATCCTTTGTACCATTCAGAAGCGCGACACCAATGTGAGCCTGCTTGAGGGCACCAACATCATTGGTACCGTCGCCGGCCATCAGAGTGTAGTATCCCATGTCTTTGAGGCTGAGCAGGATATCTTCCTTCTGCTTGGGCGAGACGCGAGCGTACACCCAAGCGTGACGAATGAGAGTGTCCCATCCGGGCTGGCCCTGGAGCTTGGCGAGGGCATATCCAGTCACACAAAGGTCGTTGCCCTTGATAATCTTAGGATCGATCGGCTTGGTGGGGTCAACAGAGATGATAATGCGGTCATCAACGCTACGCCAGACGAGGTGCGCAGCTCCCTTATCATCCTCAGGGGCGTCCAAGATGAGAACATCGCGGTCGACAATCTCGACTTCGCGGGCGACGTGTACGGCGGTAAGAGGATTGTCACCAGTAATCATGACAACACGGTGGCTGCTCTCGTTCAGCATCTGGACCGCCTCCTTGGCATCCTCTTTGAGAGGGCAGTGGAGGATCAAGAAACCGGCAAACGTCAATTCAGCTTCAACATTCTCGCGTTTGAGGTCATTGATCTTGGCAGCACCGAGCTCAGAATCGACAGTCAGCTGCTTGTAAGCAAGAGCAAGAACACGTGAACCTTTGCGAGTGAAGTACTTGTAGGTCTCTTCATAATCAGCAGGGACGTCAACCAACATCTTCATGATGGTCTCGGGGGCTCCCTTCACGCCGGCGAAGGTGCCCTTGAGCTTTTGACCGGTCTTGGCATTGGTACCGTTAACCATGGCGATGGAACTTTGGCGCTTCAGGGCAGAGGAGAACTGGAAGCGACGCTTGATCTGGACGTTGCCAACAGTGCTCCCAGCCTTACCCGTGCTCGAGAGAATATCCTTGCGTCCCAGAGTCCAGCCCAGCGAAGCGAGGGTGGCCTTTTCCATCGGGTCTCCGACAATGTCACCTTCATCGAGCTTAACCAGGGCATGGGCAGTGGCCAGGACCAACTGTGTTTCCAGGCTTGCTCCTTTGACGGAAATAATGGTAGAGTGGGCGCCGTCAGATTCCTTTGTATCCTCGACATCAGAGTGGTTCAAGCCAAGTCCAGCAATGCCCTCAACGACGAGGTCCTCGCCAGTCAAAGTTCCAGTCTTGTCAAAGCAAGCCACATCGACGCGGCCGGCGTAAGGAATGCGGAAGGGTTCAGTGCAGAAGATGGCTAGTTTAGCCAAAGCAGCCAAACTGGTGTTGACGGCAAGACTGAGTTCCATAGGTAGCTCAGGGGGAACGACACTGGTCACAATCAAGATACAGTCGAGAAGGAGCTTGGAGCGCTTGCGGTCCTTGCGCACACCTTCATCCCAGACATACCAAGACGCGGCAATGGCGAAAATCAGGAGGAACAGAATGAAAAGCAAAGCCTCAACGTTGTTAGCGGAGACATGCTCAGTAGAGTAGATCATGGTGCGGACGAGGCTGCCCTGAGAAGTCTCGAAGCCAGTCTTGGTCACAATGGCCATGGCACCATTGTCAGGAGGTGTAGGAACTCCCGAGGAGAGGACGGGCTTTTCTTGGTCGGCAGTGCCGTGAGTAACTTGGAGGACCTTGGTGCCGCCCCAAAGGAAAGCATTCTTGTCAAGACCGTCGGCATCAAGAGTCGCTTCGGCGGGGCGGAGCTGGATCGAATCTTTGAGAAGGGGGGTACTCTCGCCCGAAAGCATAGCCTCGTTCACAATAGCAGTGCCCTCGACAAGAATCATGTCACAGGCAACACCACTGTCATCCTTGGTACGGGTTACGGAAACAAGGTCGCCGGGAAGGAGAGCATCGCTCTGAACCTCGGTCCAGGTGCCAAGACGATACACCCACACATCGTAGGGCTTGATGCTCATTCCTCGAAACTCGGTCAAGGTGCGCTGACGCTGCCAAACAACGGTGCTTTCGAAAGCGACGAGCATGAACAGCGTAAAGAGCGAGTAGTACCAGTAGTCGTCAAGCATCCATAGACCAACACAGAAAATCTGGAAGACAAAGAAGGGCGCAACGGCGTGCTCCTTGAACAGCTCAGTGAAGGTCGGGACGGGGATATCGAAAGTGTTGGAGCCATAATGATGCTCCATGCGCGACAGCTCGGACTTGTTGGTGATACCGCGCGATGACTGGAAGTCGCGGATAAGAGGCTGGGGCTCGGAGTCGATGGCATACTTTAGTGTATCGAAAGACTTGGTTTCAGGATTGTACAGGAAGCGGCGCTTCTGGAACAGGAACGAGATGTTGGTCTTTCCACCGGCCTGAAATTGTCGCGTTAGTAGGTTGCAGCGAAATCTGACCTCAATTGCGCGCCACGCACCTTGTCGCGAACCAGCTTGCAGATTTCGGCTGAGCCGGCGTTGGCGATGGGGATGACCTTGATGAGCTGAGCATCTTCAACAGACTTGGCAGACTGCGCAGTGAAGATAGCGTCGAGGTTGACGCTCCAATGCGTGCTCAACCAAACCAAGGACTGAACCGTGATGATGGAGCCGACCCAGACAAACGTCCACTCGGGGGCGCCGATGTGCTTCTCGTAGAGGTCAGGGGTGAGAAAATATCGGAGGAAGACGGGCCAGACGATGGCGAACGGCCAGATGTAAGTGCGAAAGTGAAAGGAGAGCGGATTCAGCAGCTGCGCATGCTTAATCTGCGAATTTTCGACGAGGGGCGCCATCGTCAAAGATGTCCGGAAGGCCGGCGCCGGCCAGGAAGCCAGGGGGGAGGAGGGGGAGGGAGAGAGGACGCAGCGACGGGCGCGCCAATTAGCGATGGCGTCTGCTAAAGTAAATTCCTGCGCCGTGGATGGCAGGAAAGAAGCCGAGGAGCAATCACCAAAATAACCTTGATGGTGATACGGCGGCAAAGCGAAGATGGGGGAAAAGACTTTCGGCAATGTCCCGCGATCTGTACTTTTCTCAGCGTGGCGTGGATTTTGGCTGCCTTGCGCTAGTGTGGCTCGAAAGGCCGAATGAGGGAACTTTTGCCACACGTGGCTGGTGCAGACGAGGGCCGCGCATCAGACGGGCAATTATTTGCGGCTTTCCTAAAAATACAAACAAGTTGTATATAGAGAATACTTTGGATTGTACTGGGATGACGTAAATCTCTTGATATTATTGAAAAGTGAAAAACGGGTCAAAGTTGGTTCTCAGTTGTAGTAAGACCCGTTAGAGCTGATCCATGTATAAGTCAGGCCCAAGGTTCGCCAGCAGGTGACCGATGCGACGGTGGATATTATTAATATATTCGAGCAGCAACAAAGAAGACGAACCATCTGCCCAGAACAAGCTTGAAAATAACTCTATTGTATTGGCGATGGTAGCGAGCCTCGTGGACCCGGCAGTAGCTAGCCTCATGGTCTTGGCACTGCAGCTGGCAAGCCAAAGCACCTTGATGTCCATGGTGATGAAGCCATGGTCGCCAATCTGTTGGTCCTTTGGGATTCGAGACTCTGCATCTCTTTGTAAATTTTTCTTGGCAGCGTAAATGGCTGAAAAGCTAGCAAATATATTGCCCACCAACCGGGGCGCCGACGACGGGCATCATCGACGTTGTCCTCTACTGGTCCTCTACCGGGCTCACGAACTCGTTGCTCTCTCCACTTCCCAAGGCTGAACACGCCAGTAAAGAAAGCCTCATATTGGAGGAATGCAAAAATGGCGCAGAGTACTGTCTTGGCAGGTACATAGACGGCCATCTTGACCGCTATCAGCAACACAGGTGCTGAGCGTCGCCAACTGCCTGGCTATATATACCTCGACAAGCTGCCCTTGATGCGACGCTCTCTTGAACGCCAGGCTCATACCACATCCCATCAAAAAAGGTCCCAGCTATTCAATATGAAGACGCCCAGCTTCCTTCTGGCCCTTGTTGCCCCCGGCCTCATGGCTTCGCCGCTCGCGACCGACAAGGCGACCCCGACAACGCTCGTCACCACGCCGACGACGACGCCCAAGGCGGGAGGCTATAACTGGGCCGAGGGATGGCAGGCATCGTTCCCCATTCACTCCTCCTGCAACAGCACGCTGCGTGCCCAGCTCCAAGGCGGCCTCGACGACGCCGTGCAGTTGGCCCAACACGCCCGGAACCACCTGCTCCGCTTCGGCGGCAAGTCGGACATCGTCAAGCGGTATTTCGGAAACGGCACCCTGGCGGAGCCCATCGGCTGGTTTGATCGAATCGTCGCCGCGGACAAGGGAGTCATGACCTTTCGCTGCGATGACCCCGACGGGGTCTGCGCGTCGATGCCAAGTACGTGTCCCAGACATGCCATCTATCTATAGAGTATCAGAGATGAGACAGACAACTAACGAGGCCATGTATTTATAGCTTGGGGAGGTCATTACCGTGGAAAGAACGCGACCGAGGAAACTGTCATCTGTCCCCTGTCCTTCCAGCTGCGGCGATCGCTCTCGTCGACCTGCAACCTGGGCTACACGGTGGCCGGATCTCCGCTCAACACCATCTGGGCCGTCGACCTCCTTCATCGAATGTTTCACGTGCCAACGATCAACGAGAATGTGGTGGACCACTTCGCGGACGGCTACGACGAGATCCTGGCCCTGGCTAAGAAGGACCCGGCTAAGACCGCCAGAGATAGCAACGCGCTCCAGTATTTTGCGATCGATGTTTGGGCCTACGACGTTGCGGCTCCAGGAGTCGGCTGCACTGGCAAGGCGAAACCAAAGGCCTAGACGGGTACGAGGGATGAGACAGCAAGGGGGGCAAAAGTGCTTATCAGTAGCTTAATGCGAAGCATAAATGCCAATGTCGTTGTCGAGTCGTGGCCCTGGCGATGCTGTTCTATATTAGACGATTGTCTCTATGCCATTTTATTTTCTCGCTTGGCGCGAGTATTATATATGAGTCAAAATGATGGGCAATTCAGAAGCTGAATAAATTGTGTAAAAAATGAGACTAGTCTGGTGAAAGAGTGAATGCTGTGTATGCTCTGTAACTTCTATAATGTTGGATGCCGGCTATGCAGAAAACAAGACAAAAAACGAATGATGAAAAAACCACTTTTCGCGTGGACCGTTGGAAAGCAGTAAATGTGACAAAAAGAAGACGTTGTTCTAATGATCCTCAACGTCTTCGTCCCTGCCAGGGTACAGAATGTCCTGTATAACGACTGCGCGAATCTGGAAAGAAAGGACAAACAAGTAGGCGCATAGCATCATGATGCTCATGACTGTGGTGCACCACGCGAGAGGTGCGCTTCCAAACTCTCTGGCCATGTTAATCGAGGCCAAGGTAAAACCGGTGTTGGGGAAGACGGCAGCCCACCAGCCAAGATGGAAGTATTTCGGCGGTGACTGGACCACCGCGACGACGGCAATGAAGAACCACCAGAGACTGAGCGCCCAGAGGAAGACGGCGCTGATCATGGCCAGGTTGTAGAGGACAGTCTTGTCGAGAAGCGAGTTGTCGAGGGCGGTGGACGCCTCGAGCGACTTGGCCATGCCGATGAGGGCCAGGGCCGTGAAGGCGGGCGGGCCGACGCACATGAAGAGACCCGGGCGGTGCTCGCGGTTGGGCAGGCCGGACTGCATCAAGCGGCCGATCATGTGCGCGTACATGAGCATGGCGACGGAGAGGCCGAGGCCCTGGCAGGTGAGGCCGGCGCCGAGGACGGGCAGGATGGCGATCTCGGACTGGGTCTTTGCGATGACGGAGGCGATGGTGCCGGAGAGCATGATGGGGAAGATGGGCAGGATCCAGGTGGGCATCATGGTCTGCAGCTTGTGGCTGTGAGAGGCGAAGACGAAGCTGTACTGGCCGACGGCGAGGGTCAGGGTGAGCAGGACGTAGCCCCAGAAGACGCCCTGGATGGCCCAGGACAGCGTGCCGTCGTCGTTGGGGATCCAGTACCGATAGGTGGTGGTGATGATGGTGGCGAAGGAGAGGAAGGCGGTCGGCACGAAGAAGCCCTCGCGCGGGTGCGTGATGGAGCGCACAAAGTCGCCCTTGTGTAGTAGGAAGCGTAGTACGATCAGCGTGGTGACGGTGAAGAAGATGACGAGGTTGATGAAGTAGACGACGAAGCCGACGGTGTTGAGCCCGGGGAAGGAGTTGATCTGGTTGCCGATGAGCAGCGCCAGGCCGCCGGTGCTCATGGGGAAGGTGTACCAGGCCCAGGTGAAGTGGTGCAGGCGCTGCTTGAAGCCGAGGCGAGGGCGGTTGGGGTCGTAGGGGTCCGGCGTGGGCGACGAGGACTTTTTCTCGTCTAGCTCGGAGAAGTCGTCGAAGGCGGAGGCGCCTTGGTGGCGGTGCTTGGGCCGTTGGGATTCCTCGTCGAGGCCGGAGGCGGCGGCCGGGCGGTGGTCAGAGTGGAAGGAGTTTCTTCTCGTCGGCGTGTTGGAGTCGATCCAGAACGGAGCGGCGCCGGCGACCAGCTTCCCGAAGGACGAGGCGGAATCGTTTCGATTGTTCTCGTTCATGGTGCCTGACCAAGTCAACGAGGGAGGGGGGGGGGAAGGGGTATCAAAGTCGTCGTATAAGAGATGAAGCAGAGATGAAAAGAGACAAAATAAATATGAAGCAAAAAGTAAAAAGGATTGACTCTATAGTTAAACTAGGATCTCTCGGAAAAGGGAAAAGAAACAGAGTTACGAAGTTATCTTGAGGAGAATAGACCCGTGCTGCCCGGGGGGGAGGCCATCCCTTTTAACAAGACAAGGAGACCAAAGCAACCAAGCAACCAAGGCCCTTGACTGCTGGTTCATGTCTAATACAATCTCAAAGTACTCAGCATGGTGGGCAAGGTTGTCAAAGTGATCGGAAGGCTCCCTTGCCTAGTTTGGGCATAGCCCCCCCCCGGTCAAGGCCCAAACGGAAGACCCGACAATGCAAATACTGACTATGACTAGTTGGATGGATGAAATGATAAAGATCACTAGTGGTGCAACGGTAGGTAGGCAGTTACGGGAGGGCCATGTCGTTGCTTGTTGCAGTGCCGCCGCAGAGCCTCAACGCGGCCGGGGGGGGGGTCCCTTGAAGCATTGGAGCGACAAGCGTACGTCGGCGTGGTGGGCCGCGGCGAGGACGGCCGTGCGCTTGCTTACAAGGTGAATCGAAAGAAAAAAGAGTCCAGGTTGTCGTTTTCGTCTTGGCGTCGCCAGAGTTGTAACGGGTAACAAAGGGGTGGTGGTCGATGGGCCAGTTAGAAGGGAGAGTTGATGGCGTGCTGTCAGGCAGACTGCGTGGTTGTAAATGCGGCCATATCTGCCAAGACTGGATGAACAAGGGTTGAACTTATTTTTGCCTACATTGTAAAGGAAACCAAAACACCGTTGTTTTCTTTTTTCCTTGCCTATGCCTATCAGAAGCATCGCCTATAAATATCGTGGAACTTGGAACTTGGTGTGTTTCGTCCTTGGCAGCGGCCATGTGGGTTTGGGCGGGCACTGTTGGTTTTGCGAGGGCCGTAGTTTAAAACCCAAACCCAATGGCCCAATCTGCAGGGATCAGCGGAAGGTTTGGGGGCCAGGGATTGCCCATTGCTCATTGGCACGTTGTCAGTGAGATAGTCAGGCAAAGAGATGCTAACTGGGCGAAGGAAAAAAACGCCACTGATTTTTGCTGCTGCCGATTGTCATGTCCGGGACGGGCGATTTGCTTGGCAGCGTGCCAGTACGGCATCCCTATCTACAGTAGGAGTACCACTCTTGCGGTGGTGGACTTGACTCGATGGTTTTTTAGCCCCTGATTAGTCCAATCATGATGGTTTTAGAGAGGCCGCCGGTTCTCTGGTGATTAGGTGATTAGGTGATGGTGATAAAAATTAAAGTGCTGACAGGCATCGCGATCTTCCGTACGGTGTGGTGTGTGAATCCGAACCTGCGGCAGCCGCATCGCTTTGCCATGAGGAAATCGCACGGGCCGCAGAAACTCGTCCAAAGGGGCAACGAGGACAGACAGATTCAGGAAAGGGCTCTTTTTTTTCTTCTCGGCGACAACCTTATCTACACCAATGCAAAATGCAAAATGCAAAATGTGTTTTATGAACATCAATTTCGAGGTGAAACACTTTCGTGGCCTCTGCACCGCCGCAGAACCCACAGCGATTTTAAAAATAAGAATACCAAGAAAATAGAATAAAAAATAAAATGCAACCCATGCCCATCCATGATATCCATGATTAGATTTATTGCCACCTACAAACTTGCAACCCCTTGCCCGGTGTCGCAAAGGTGCGTGGCCATCTTGGCGCAGAGTCTCTGTGGCGTGTGACATTGATAGCAGCACACCACCCGCCGCTGGGAACAAACCCTATTGGTCAGTTGTCGCGGTACTCGACTCGACGACGCTGCAGGCTCTTCTGCTACTCGCATCGTCCACTCGAGAAGGGATTTGCAACTGCAGATATACTTAGATACGGAGGCCATCTCTTGGTACGCGACAGGTATGAGCGACCGTCCCATTTTCCCATTACGGACGGCATCGACACCGAGGGCATTCACCCCTTACGACTACTGGTACGATTGATAGACCCTTCCTTAGTCATCCGCTGCTGCTCACGGAGCAAGTTTTGGTTGCACAACCAGACAGATTGTGACTGATCCTTTTCCACGTGTGTTCTGACGCAATCCCAACCACCTGCGCCGCATCTCATCAGCATTTGAAATGGAACCAAGATTTTTCACCTGCTACCTACCAACAAGGCCGAGTGTCAGGGCCCCCGGCGGCGGTTGTGACAGCTGTAGCCGCCACCTGTGCTTTGCCCACCTCTTGCCTTCCGTCCACACATGTGAGGAGGTACCAGCCCTCTTCTCTTTTCCTTCCTGTGGCTAAAGCTACTCGCCATGTAACACTAACATTCCATGACTAATTGGTAGGACTTAGATGATGCGACATAGGTATCGCGCACCGCCGCTGACTGTGCGCCAGGATCGACGACGCGGCCGTTTCCCAACTTGCATCTAGGCTGAACAATGGCAAGAGCTGCGCCGCTGAACACTATACCAACGTAGGGGTGGACACTCATGGGATGCGCCAACTACCACGCCCGCATTCACTTCCAGGACGGCTCTCCGTCGTGGCTTTTTCGGGTTCCTTGGGTGACCAGCTGCGCCCACGGGGCCATTTACGAGCTCAACTGCGTATTATACTGCCCTTACTGAGCAGCACTTGGCGCTAATTGCAGACGGCCAACTGTATACAAAGTATCCTGTGGATTACTACCTAGTCTACCGCTTAGAGGACAATGTAGCGCTGCGCGGTGGCAATACCTCTCTGCGCGTCGATGATCTCGCCGTGGCAGACGCACTGCGGCAAGGGGCACTCTGTCAATACCCTACAGCATGGATGAGATGTGAGAAGATTCTTCTGGGGACTGGATTTAGAGCCTAAATGGTCCGATGTGCCGCCGTTGGCGAATGTGATACTACAAGTCTTTGGAGTCTGTCAAGACTGGAGGAGTGGGAAAGAGACTGCACTGGACAATTCCCCCGAGACTGATAAACGCCTGGATGGTCTTTTCTTGCTGGACGTTTTTGCAACTTAAAATCCTGCATAAAATATGCAACAGGCACTGCTTCAGCGAGTTTTGGGAACCAAGGAGTTGGAGGGGGGAGGGTGCTTGGACGGGCCTCCCCTTGGACGCGACTCACATTCTTATTCCTAAGCATGATTTTGACCTTTTTTTTGCCTTTTCTTATTCTGCATCCGTATTACTCCCTTGCTTTTCTGCTTGACCGAGAAAGAAGAAGAAAACTGGATACCGCCGAGATATCGGTCAGCCAAGATATATGCGATGTAGTAGCGAGGTTGTCATGGACCCGCGATGGGTACGTGTCCACAGAATAGAGTGGCCATTATCGCCACTCTGGCAGTCCACCGGTAAGGAAGATTTGATCCCAAAGGCACGGGAGACCAGGGGGATGATGCTTGTGGATTACCATGAAATTAGCGAGACGGGCATTGTCGGGTTGAAGTCGTTGACAGGTTGACAAGTTGACAGTTGTCGAGTTGACACGACCTCGCCGACTCCAAATCCCTACCACATAGGTATTTCCCAAATATACCTATATGGAAACAAGCTCGATACCGCCACGCCTTGGCCCGTAATAATTAATTCCTTCATACGAATATGCAAGGCTTGCTTTTTCGGCACCGTCGACGCCTTTCAATGTGTCAAATCCCGAATACACTGACATTGGACACAATGCTTACAAGGGAACGTGCTGTCCCGACTGGCCAAATCGTGCCACAGAGCTCAAAGGCACACCCATCTTTCAATCCCAAATCATTCCTACCGTTGCATCCAACTTGAACGCTGACCAACCCGGCAATTCCAGCTCCCGGATGTCCCGGTAGAGAAACCTGAGGCGGTGGACTTTGCCGCAGCTTGGCGAATTGGGTCGCTAGGCTAGTTATCCGTTCTCTCGTCCATCCACCATCACCGAGCTCCACGGGCTCCATTCATTCTTGTCTCCCGAGCGATGTGGCATTTTTTTTCCCCTGGTTATGAATGATTCCTGGTTGAACTGCAAAAAAAAAAAAAAAAAAAAAAAAAAAAAAAAAAATACAGGTGGACCAGAGTCGGAGAGCCCAACGGGGCAATAAACTCTGCGCCCCAAAACGACGGGCGCCCGGGCTCCGGATGATAAGGCCGGACGTTCGATGGCCGGGCGATGGTGGCTTTTTTTTCCCCTGCCGATGCCCGCACGCCGGTGGGTGGCTTCTTCTTTCCCTCACCCCCACCTCGATCGCCGGGTAAAGTCAGAGTGGTTGACGGTCGTCGGTGGCCAAGATGGAGGGCGGCTTCTTGGTCCGGCTTTCGCCAGCCACAACCAAGTTCAGATCATCAAGATGGCCCAGCCTTTGGCTTCGTGCCAAGCAACTTATCACACAGAGTAGCAGCCAGCCAGCACTGCCACTTGCGTGCGCGTCCGTGTGAGCGTGTCGAAGCGCCGACGCACCTGCCATGTCCGGGTAAACTTAACTCTACATATGCGGTTGAGGAGAAGATGGGGTGTGCAAATCTGTCATTCGTTAGTTATCAGTTGTAGGCCGCGGTCAACTGTCCGCGCCACAACCAGCCTCTGCGAGAGCTGACGAATAACTAATTGCTTCGCCACCAACTGGCCAAGTATTGCCCGGTGCAACTCCTCGATGCCACAGTTCGGACTCTCCCATGATTGGCCGCCTGTTATCTTGGAGGAATCGATCCGCGCTGGCTGCATCCAGATTCCTGGGCATTACCTTTCCCACTCCCCCCCTTCCACCCCTATCAGTGTCCATTCGTACCGACAGTATAACTACCAAGTGCAATGCAACATCAGACAATCCAGTCAAACCAGGGAAATTTATAAAACATACTCGTGCACGCTGTTACATCGCTTCGCACGGTGTCCAGCGGGTTCCTTACTCGCTGAGACAACACGCGCAAACCTTGCTTGGCGGAGGACCGGACGTCTCATGGAAATTCCAGAACCACTCCAATGCAACCCGACCAACAAGCAGGCTCTGTTTCTGCCAATGCCTCCCGATGGCTGCTTATCTTTTTTCATCCAGTGCCAATAGTCATATGATGTTCATCCCAATTGCAAAGTATTATACAACCATTAAATGAGATGCAAAAGACTAGGGTAAGACACCAGTGACAATTTGTGAGCCGTGGTCTGGCGCGGGTAATTGCGGGGGCGGTTCAGTGAGCCTCGGCCCAGGGCGTGGGTATTCGTGCCCAGGCAAAAGACTTGACCAACATCTTGGGGTTTGCATTGTAGAGTCATAAATACATCTCATCTCAATTTATAGTCGCCATGCCTGATGCGACTCCGGACAAGCGGCATGACGCCGCCACAGCCGCAAAGGCCACCAAGGTGCAGCGCGTAGACGACAACACCTATGTCGTCGACCTGAGCCCGGCATTCAACATTGGCGCCGGTAAGTCGCAAGATGAACCTGTTGATCCGTAACTCTACCGATACCGGCGCGCTGACACCCCGAAAAGTCCCCAACGGTGGCTACGTCGCCGGCCACTTCCTCGCCGTCGCGCTCGCCCACGTCGCCGAGCGCCACGGCCATCGCCACGTCATCGCCGCGCACTGGGACTTTCTCGGCCGATCGCGCCCCGGCCGCGGCACCATGGCCGTCGACGAGCTCAAAGTCGCCCGCAACATGTCCGTCCTGCGCATCGCCCTGTACCAGGACGACAGCGAGCTCTGGGTCGCGCGGCGCCGCCCCGTCATCGTCGCCTCCGTCACCTGCCGCGACACGGCCACCGAGACCGGCCCATCCCTGGACGGCGGCTGCGCGCCGCGGAGCCCGGTACCGGCGGCGGACTTGGCGCTGCTGCCGCTCGGGCGCGATCCCGGCTGGGCGCGCTACGAGGCGCGCAACTTTCGCAGGAACCGCCACTGGCACATGTACGAGCCCAGGAGCTCCGCGGGGGGGCCGGCGGGGGTGCGCGACACGTGGGTTGAGTACCAGTCGGGCGAGCGCATCACGAACCTGGATTTGCCGTACCTCGCCGACGTCACGCCCGCAATCTGCGCCCACGGGCTCCAGCAAGCGGCGGCCGGCGGCGCGGACGTGCCCGCCTCTTGGTACCCGACGCTCAACATCCACATGGACTTCAAGAAGAGCCTGCCCGCGGACGGCGTAAGGTGGCTGCGCCTGCGGACGTCGGTCCGCGCTGCCAGGAACGGCCGCTACGGCTGCGACGTGGACGTCTTCGACGCCGACGGGGATCTCGTCGCGCAAGCCCGGCACGTCGCCATGATTGTGGACATGTCGCGCAACACGGCAAACCAGACTACGTCAAAGTTGACGAACTTGTAAATAGGAAATGGAAATAGAATTGGGGGACGGACGGACGACTAGACTCGGGCGGGCAAGCCATCATGGCTAGAGCTGTGCCAGATCCAGGGCCATACATACATACATGGGCGGCGACATTCGCGTCTTTTGCACACAAATGCATAATACGAACATATAAATACACTTAATTATGCCACTTCCCCCACCAGCTGCAACTTGATCAATGAACTTCCAAGCCACAGTATGCCGTGTAACCG
Source organism: Cordyceps fumosorosea ARSEF 2679 (assembly GCF_001636725.1). Lineage (NCBI taxonomy): Eukaryota > Fungi > Ascomycota > Sordariomycetes > Hypocreales > Cordycipitaceae > Cordyceps > Cordyceps fumosorosea. The sequence goes on along the minus strand of NW_017387304.1, from coordinate 1,579,655 downwards.
CACCGTATCCATGCAAGCTGAACCCGGGAGCCAGGTTGGCAGAGAGTTGGAGCGGACATGTCTCCCAAATGAGACTGCAACCACGGACAAGATTATTATTAAACATATAAAAGACTTGTTAATACCCAATACAATCACGACCATAGGTACTGCTGTGCTGCCTAAGATATGGTCAGATACAACACGACTCCTCCCACCCTTGTGTGACCGCGACAGCAAGTCGTTCACGACCCATTAGATGATCCATTAGATGGCCCGCGGTGCCGCGCATCCGGCTCACCCGTATGCTCCTCCACTTCCTTGTCGTCCCACACTGCTTCAATAAACGACAGTTTTCCCGCTGTTTTGGTAGCACCCTTCCATCGGAACCGGAGATCAGCCTGCGCAAAGAGCGACGCCCAATCACCCGCCTCCCGCTCCCGCGCGTTGCATACGGCCCTCATCAGCAGGTCCATGGTACGGACGCTCTTCTCGTCGCTCTTCGATAGGGTCCCCGGTGGGGGCAGGACATAGTCGTTAATGACCACCCGCGCCCCGGGCTTCATCACCGGTACGAGCGCCTTGAGCGCTGTGACGGCATACTTGTCGGAGAAGGCGTGGAATACGTGGCGGAAAAAGTAGACGTCAGCCTCCACGGGCTGCGGATTGAAGCAGTCGTGCGCCATCAGCTCGACACGAGCGGCCAGATGCTGCGGAACCTGCCCGATCGTCTGCTCGGTTCGCGTCTCCGCCTTGTCCTGCACGATAAAGGACAGCTGCGGGAAGGCTTCCGCGAGCGCAAAAGCAACGTGACCTTGGCTTCCACCAATCTGTGATGCGTAGAGAGGGTCAGCGTCACCTGAAGCAGGATCTGATTCCGGGTCGGGTGTCACATACATCGACGACTCTTGCGGCCCCTAGTTCGGACCAGGGGTATCCGTTCGTGGTATGTGACAGATCATATCCATCACGATCACCTTGTGCCTTCATAGCGAGGCCGTAACGCTTCATTCTCGCGTGGTCCGACTGCATGAACTCGAAGAAGGGGATGTCATTTCGGTAAGCTATGTTGACGCCCTAGAGTTGAAACATGGTCAGCACAACACATCGACGATAACCTCACCGGTGATGCATACAGTCTCGTTGGGCTCTTGCGAGCCTGGCCACTTTTTCATGGCCTCAACGGTGTTGACAATGGGCCGAAGAAGATCGGTGGTGAACATGGCGACCCAACTTGCCACACTCGGGTCCTCCAACAGGAGCAGGGATGTTCGGCTGTGTGCGACGTGGTCTGGGATGGGCTCGGAAAACAGGTCATTTGCCATGGCGAGGCGTAATATGCACTTCAAATCAGAAACAGTGACTTTGATGTCCGTGAGCTGTTGTATTTTGACGGCGAGGTCGACGTATGAGATGCATCCCGAGGGAGGCACGGCCTCGGCGATGCGGAACTCGCAAATGGCTTCGAGGGGAATGTAGCTAACCGACTACCCGCACTCTATTAGAGACTCCTGACCATTTGCCGACATTCAAGCGAAGATGTACTCACATTCCACGCCAAGTTCTTGAGGGCATCCTTAGGGCCAACAAGCAAGTCGTGAAGCTCCTTGGTAAGGGCTATGAGTTCATTTCTGGTAGCCTTGTCCTGGAGATCCAGCTCATCTAGAGCAAAGCTTGTTGATCCACCAAGCTTGAAAGATGGTGCATCAAGGTGTTTCTCGTTGAGGCTATTGGTGAGAAGCGCGGTTTTTGTTTGAATGTCGTCAGACAAAGCGGAAAGGTGGGTGACTGCGCTTTGGGGCGCCACGCTGTTGCCGTTTGTCACAGGCGAAAGAGTATGAGAGGTAGTGCCGGGCATTTTGTCTGGTTTTGGACTTTTCATGAAGCTGCGGACGGGAGACAGGATATGTCATGAGATGATGAAAGCCTGGCCTTTAAATAGAGAGAGATGGATCATAGGCACTCTGGTCAGGCCTGGCCTGGCACAGCCCAACCCTGTCAAGGTGGCGCTTCTTAAGACTCACCCATCTTGGTATCACGTCGATAAGTCCCACTACAAGAGATGAAAACTGCGGGATGAGATGGCGTCGTACGCCGCAGGGGGGTCATTCGGTGCTCATGTGCCAATACGTGGAACATTAGAGCGCACTTATCAGCGCCTGCTTCTGAGATGTGACCAAATTTTGACCCGAGTGCAACCGCCTCAAATCGGACGACTCTTGCTTACAGCCTTTGATCGCTTGTCGTCCCTCCTTGTTGGAGAGGGTGCTGTTTTTGCCAGTTGTGAGTGACGAGGCTGGCAAGGCATGCATGATCGTGGGTACAGTGGGCACCCTTTGTTGCCCTGCGACCAAACTATGGGTGTTCTCTTGTTATTATCCGTTTCTCAGACCGGGTTTGAGATATCTTGGAGGCCGGCGCGTAGGTTGGGTCTACCGTTGGGCGGCGGCAGGACAACGGGGCGAAATCTGCGTGTGGTTCCCCATCGTCTCTGCCCATGCTGATATGGTTCCACAGCGCAAACATGCTTGCTTCGTGGACAAACCGCTCAGAATGACTTTGATAGGTCGACTCTCGGGATGACACTTCTTGGATACGGCTGCTGAGACTTTCGTCACTTCCGGTGGTGGCAGAGACAGGCTGCGGGCGTTACCCTGCACGCGCAGCTTTCACCGCCATTGGTTTCGGCTAGGAAGCGTCCGCGGCGTCGAGTAGAATCGGCAACGGAACGACTGCATCGGCATATCAAAGGTGGTCCCCAAAATTATATTATTAGAGTGGTGCATGTAGCATTGTTGAAACTGCTACTGTAGCTAGCCAGAAGACAAAGGGTGGTTGCCTGCGGTAGGTGCTTTGGTTAGAGGTAGGAGGGTTAGTTAGCGGTACGTACCTGACTTAGGCGGGGGATAGTTGCGTCTTGTTAGCTTGGCTTTTCATTGTCGACAGTGTGGGTGGAACAGCACTAGTTATGCCATATCTGGACGGAAAATGAAGAATGATGCGTATCCTCTCAATAGGTCCTCCTGGCTCGATTTTAATCGCTGGTGATGCTGCCTCCTTGTCCAGCAGTCACGCGTCCATGCTGCACAGCATACCGAACGGGGCTTATCTTGCGGCGTGAGGCTGAACTGGTCTGGCTAGCAAATTATGGCTCGGAAGCAAAGCCGGACCAGGTCAAACCCACACAGCTGCAGCTGCAGTCAGCAGCGCCCAATTTCCGCTCTACACGATAACTTGTCTCCAATTCAGACGTGGGCTGCCGTCACGATTGTTGCTGAATGCATCGGTAGAGGCTTTGAGCCCTCGACGCATCTCCTCGACACCCTCAGACCGACCGACACGACTGTAACCGGGCTACTGCAGCTGTGGGCAAACTCGAGCTACCTCAAAAGCTTGTTCCACGCTTTCAGTAGGGGAACCGGCCATAGGCAGTCGCAATCGAACCGAGACAACGAACCGATGCCAAGATGGTTAGCACAGAGGTGATCGTGGCCATCGTCGCCCTCATCATCTCTCTGGTGGCCCTGACCGCAACCTTCATGCAAGTTCTTCAGCAGTACTATGCTTCTGCCGCGGGCTATTCTCAGTGCAATGAAAAGGTCATGGGCGGTTGGGCAAGAACCAAGACTAGACGATTCTCTTGGGAAGAGCTGCGTTATGAAGTGCAGTACGACTCACCCGTCATCTTCGTTTCGCCCCCGCACAATAAGCGCGGCCCGATCCCCGACGCCCCGATATACTTTCTCGACGGTACCCCCAAGAGCTTCCAAGACACATGGACCACCTCGGAGCTTGACCCGCGCAAGGAGTACCTCAATCTATCAGCCAAGGAGCGCATCCACACCGCGGACAATGAGCGGGCGTCGTGGTCGGTGCTCCTCTACGCCATCCAGAGGATGGAAGCCAAGTCGAGGGAGTGGCAGGATAGGCAGTACCCTCCTCCTGGATCTCTGACGGCCAAGTATGGTCTGCCCAGAACGCCTCCGTCGCTCCGCGAGCACCACACTCTGACGGTAGCGCTGCAGCGCAAGAGGAAGAGCTGGGACACCATGCCGCTGTCCATGACAAAACCGTATGCGACGACCACCATGTGCCATATGATTGAGATGCTTGCGGCCTTGGGAGTCTACTGGAAAGAGTTTGACCGACGTCGCGATCGCTACTGGGCTGAGGGAAATGGGTTTCTGGTGCTTGGCGAGCGAAATGACTTGGGAATTGTCTTTTCGCTGCAAGTCCACGGCCAGTGCACTTTTGAGCGCAACAGAGTCATCCCCGTCGACTATGTCAAGGAGCTCACTTTTGGTTATGTGCCCACCATCTATCGTGACACAATTGACCAGAGCCGACTCAAGGTGCCGAGTGACATGCCGGAGAATCTCAGTTCGCTGCAGATGGGCCGTGATCGAGAGCTCGCTGAGAGCCTGACGGTTATTGGATGCAGCACCAACGCCGTCAACTACTTTCTTGAAGACGGCAATCGCACATCACACATATTTCCCCTCGCATTCGAGATTCTCGGCATGCTTGGCCAAAACTTCCACATCAGCAACAGCAGCTTTACCTACATCCCCAACCCGACGCCATATTCTTTCGACAAGCGCTCCTTTTCGCTACGCAAGCTTTTAGAGGCGTTCAAGTCGCATTTTGACGGCGACGTCGAGACCACGCGCAATCAAGAAATTGTCGATGTTCTTCGCTGCCACGTCGACGATGTCTTGAAACACTACTGGGAAAGGGACGGTCCGCAGCGCCTGATCTGCCTCCGAGTTCTGCATACGGCGATTGACGACACGGATGAGATTCTAACTGGGAAGAGAAAGGATTCGGTGGAAACGGGTAACAACGACCCGGCGGCGGCCGGGGCTGCGGCCGGCAGCGCCGCCATCCCCGTGGTGATTTGCTCCGAGGACCCTAGCGAGACAACGGGCGAGACGACACACCAGAGCCGGCGTCGGGAAGCGGTGCAGGACGTACTGCGATCCCACATCCAGGAAGTCTTGCGGCTGCTCAACGAGCGCGACGACCGAGTTGAGACGCAGTCTCTGCACGTGAACCTAGCCGACCGCACACCGACATCGCCGCTGCAGCCGCGAGCGCTCCATGAACGCATCTTTGGCTTGCGACCCACGCCGCCACCGCGGTTCGAGGACGTCGACGATGCCAGCCCGGACGAGCGCCAGCAGCTGCTGATGGACGTGTACTTTGAGGTGGTGCGCCTCCGCGTCGTGCCCAAGGCGGCCTTCTCGACGGGCCGTAGAGCGAGCCTGGTCGGGTTTCAACGCCCGCAGAGCCTGCCGAGCATGCGCGGTGGCGCCCGAAGCATCTCCCGTGGGCCTAGCCTAGCGCCGCGGCCTGGTTCCAGTCGCGGCGGCTCGTCTGCCGGCGACGGTCCAGCCGCTGATCATCCTTTGGCTCTGTTCACTGGCCCTAGCGCCGATGAGGAGCATGCCGGCGCTGCTGACGCTTCCGCCGTGACCGGTGATGCCGACGACGGGGATGCCGACGAGCACGACGCCGACGAACACAACTCCTACGACCACAGCGCGGACGATGAGAACGGCGTGGCAGTCGATGCGACAACGGACCGACGCGGGAGGAGCCACGTATCGCTCGCGAAGCAGCTGGCCTCGCACGACGACATATGGTGCACGCTCGTTTTCAGGATGATTTGCTGGCTGATGCTTCATGACTTTAATAAGCTGGACGTGCAATTGCCCAAGAGTGAGCTCCTGGGAAGCCGCGTGCCCGTATACATTGCATAAAGACTGGCGACTTCTTTTTTTACCCTTTTCTTTTTGGCATACCCTCATAGCGAGACCTCTTTTTTGGATAATGATGTGCATAATGGAAATCTGTGTTTAGAGCCTGCATAAATATCATTTCTCTGTATTTCTTCTTCCGCATTCAGTTGGGCCATGAACATGGAACAATATTCCCAGAGGTGTTAGCAGGACATTCCTGGCAAGTCATCAGCTCGATGCAGTTTCTATTTTCCAGCCGAGCTACGGCATGGGAGAGGGAAAAAAAAGTAATACTGCATTCCTGCCCCTCGCCGTAGGGGAGGGGGTGGAGCTTGTCAATGCTACTCCCCGCTTCCTTCAATTCGCGGCGACTAAGAACGAGGAAGGGGGTTGAGCATAGCTGCTAAAGCTACACTGCAGGTGAAGGATGGACGATGGCTTGGACTGGCGGCTACATGGAACAGTTGATGCGTAGCAAACCCAAGGTTGGGCGCAAGGTGCATGCATATCCGGGAGGATGCCGCTACCTGCCGTGAATCGACCGCAGCCTGAACTGCATGGAGCTGCGAGCGCCGTGCATTGGCTGAGCGCTTGTCAATAACTACGAGAAATGGAGCGCCAGCCACACCTTACTGGCACCCATTATCAAGGGCGTGAGCTCGATTTACGGGCTAAACGTCATGACCGTGTTTTGTTTGCCGCCGGGCTCTGGGTCACATAACAGGAGACTTGAGCCGCCGTGGCAAAGGCTTAAACAAATGTCCAAAACAAGGATTGACACCGGGGCCGCGATGCCACCGCGACGGCGGTCCAACAGACCGGCCGGAGGGTGCACGGCTTGGTGCGGAGAAAAGGAGGCCCCGTATCCGCAAGCCAGCATGTCGGCATCCCTTGCGGCTGGGCACGCGACGCGCGCGACGGGGATTGATGAGGGGGGCGCTGTGAAAGCAAGCTGCCAGGCTAATGCGGAGTGCCATCGCACCACAGCACCGGGGGCGAAATCGAGGTCTCTACGTGGTTGACGGCCCTTGTTTCGATGCTGTCATCCAAGACAACTGGGATGAAGTGGTGTAGAGCGCCTAAAAAGGCACGGTCGGTCAGTTGGCGCATGTCGTGTCCCTTGGCGAGGCCGAAATGGGAAAGACGGAGGAGGCAAGGAGCCCCTTGTGCTTCTGGATGCTTGCGTGCTCGGAGGAGGAGGAGGAGGGGGGAGGAGTGGTTCAGCCGAACCAGCCAGACGAGCCACATGTAGTTGTATAAGTCAATAGAAATCGGGGGCCTGAGGGACGGGGGCAGGAGGAGGCATGCCGTCACCCTTTTTTTTCTGGCTGGGCACCAACAAAAGTGAAGGCCAAAAATTTTTGCCTCTCCAAGTTTGCCCGAGTCAGGCGACACAGACGTCGCTGGTGTAATAAGAGGACGGATAGACGGCTGGTGTGAAAGACTAGCGCTTCTGGAACAAAGGTGTTTTGCCTTCCCTTTGTCACGCTGTGCTGATTTTTTACCCTGGAGTTTCTCCCTCCGTGCCCGTCCGGAACCAGGGAAGCATCGTTGGTTCGGCCTAGGCCGGAAAAGGGCCCGTTCGTGGTCCGGCGTGATACGACGAACCTGCTCACTGGAAGGGGCTGAAAGGATTCTCGTGGCGCGCTGCCAGCCATCAGGTGAGCGCCTTGGGCATCGGCGGAGGAAGGTCAGCATTTATTGATGGAAAGGAAAATTGTATTATTGGAGCGTGCATGCGTGCGTGTGCGTGCGCATGGCATCCCGGTAGCAACGGTCCGGATCATGATGATAATCATCAGGCGTAGTGATGCAGAGCGTTTGCAGAAATTTTGGTGGTTGGAGCTTGCGTCTAGTCTCGGATGCCCGCAGCGGGCAACTGCCCCCAGGCAGTGGGTGAAGGCGCTGGCCCTTTTGCGGGATCAGAACTCGCTAATCAACATGGAAGGCTGGCCAGGGGGCGTTTTAGTGGAAGTGGCTGAGGAAACCTTGTTGGAGCAGCTGTGACAAGCCTCTGTTTGGCACAACTACAACCTCCGTTCCAAGGCCCTTCCCTTCTTTGGGGATGAGGGATGGTTGAAGGGGGAAAAAAAGACCGGCTCCACTCAGGGCGCCGCTTGCGATGTCCACTTGTTCACTTGTGATTACTTAAAAAATTATGGCAGGTAAAGGAATACTAACATCACAAAGCGTTTCATTTTCATTTCTCTTTAACATAATAGTTGCATGTACAGAATTATGTGTCAATAAGTGATCAAATATTTGCACATAAGCACTGTCTAAAGCAAACCTTGCCTGGAGAGGAGGCCGTCATGAGGCAGGCAACGTACATAGTATAAAACTGTTCCCTTCGAAAGCCCCAGCAATTCCCTTAGCGCCTGATGGCCCCTCTTGTGCCGCCCGGACCCTAGGCTCCCGTGCGCTGTGCTGCAGGTCCTGCTGGGCTTGCCTTGGGCAGTTATGGTACTATGTATTTGGTAAATAAATAGACAGCACTTCTTTTGTCAATACAGTACCAACTAGTATGTTGTGGTGAGCTGGCAAAAACAAGCTGCGTTGGGCCTGGTGCACGCACCAATGCCGGGGCGCCTACGCTCGCGGGCAAGTTAGTATGGGCCATATTATGGGCACTTATTAGTATGGGCTGGCTGTACTGATACGCTCCACGCTCCGCTCAGCCAGCCTGCGACCTCCGTTTGCCAGCCAGTCAGGTCAGTCAGTGTCCACTCTATTGTGTCTCTCCATTTTGCAAACCCCCGACCCCGACCCTCCGATCAGAGCGTTCTGGCCAACGCATCTTGACGCTCCGCCATCTTTCTCCCCCTCTCCTTTCTTGCATCAAGTACGGATATCCCAGGTCTGACGGGGCGCCGACGCATCCGCACACTATATCTACCGCTTGTGCTTAAGCTTTTCAACGGTTTATGCATCATCGAAGCCCGGCTAGCCCGTTCGCCTCGCGCTACTACTAAACTCTGCCTGCCCGGCCACATTCGCGAACCCGAACCTCTCGACACCGCTGCCGGCGGCTCTCTCCCTTGATACATCCCATCAATAGTTTTGCCGCACCGTACAGTGCAGCAACTATGAGGGCTTCGCCGTCGCCGTCGCTCGCCGGTCCACCGCGTCACCTCGACGCCCGCCGCCCGCGCAGTGCCCAGACGCAGACGGTGGCCGTGAATCTGGTTGAGACTCCGAGCCAGCAAGGTACTCATCACTTTCAGCTCCATGTGAGCGAGTGTGTTGAGACCAAGACCGTCACCACCACCACTCGCCTCACGCGAAAGTTCCCCCAGGTCTTCGTACGCGATCCTACGCCCTTGTCCACCCTCGACGCCAGAGAATACCCTCTAGCTAGGAAGCCCACGCCTCCCGAATTGTCTGGCTTCTCCTTGATAAATCCTGGCCGTGTCGATGATATGCAGTTCCTCAAACAAGAGGACCCAGAAGAAGCAGAAGAACACGAGCATGTCAAGCACGAGGTCGACGACGACCCCCTGATGCCAGCCAACCATATTGCCGTACGCAAATCGACAGCCCGCGGCAATACAGATAGCAGTGTTGATGTACTAACTCGTCGCTCTCATCAGTTTCCTCATCGGCTCAGTACAGGACGTACACGTCCCACTTCGGAGCCTCAGCCTCTGGCACCCCAGCCGACAAACGCCCTCCGCCGCTCCAGCCGACATTCCTCCATCTCCCCTAGCGAGCCTCTCGCTCGCCGCACCAGACAGTCTAGCCGACCATCTCTCGCCGATTCCTCAACCTCCGTGCCGCAAGATACGAAACCGCCTACCGCTCGCCAAACTCGATCTTCCCGCTCACAATCTTTATCCAACCGTCTGCGTCGATCTGTTGCCCAGCCACAGCCGAGCAGCAGTGGGCGGCAGCCTGGTGATGGCTCTCGTGTGGACGGGAGTGCTGGGTTTTTGGCCACCCCGGGTACCTCCAGCATCTTGGGATCGTCACAATCACGGGCTGCTAAAGGGAAGGCCCGTCAGTTGGACATAGTGCAAGATTCGCGGGAGACGACGCCCACGACCCAGCTCCAGTACGATGCTGGCAGCCCGGCAGGAAGCGAAGCTCACACAATCTTTAGCAGTAACGTGGCGACACCTCCAATAACTGATGCCGACGCTGAGCCCTTTGGCGATACCGATGAATCGCTTCAACGATCGATCCGCCTACACCAACGGCCCTCAATTGACATTCCGACAGCTCAGGATGCTAGCCTGCCGAGCCCTCGCCTCTCGCCCACTCTGGCTGCTGGGACGCTGCCACGGACAGGCGACGCTATCAACGACGATGAAGAGTCTTCGTTCGATGCTTCCAACCATTCGGCCTGGCCTGCTACTCAATCAACCGACGACGTGGGTTCCATGGAACTGGCGCCCATGGGCTATAGACACGAGGACTCGCGCGAATTGAGTCGAGCGCGCCAGCCTTTCCTTGCTGATACGCAGACCTTACTTGAGGCTTTTGACTCGATGAAGACAGAGATGAAGACGTTCATGATGTATCAGTTCCTGCGGCGCTGCCCTCGCGCGACACTTCGGGTTATTGCTGATGCAGTGAACCCTGCTCTCAAGTGCGATTTTCTTAGGCAGCTACCTCTTGAACTGGGTTACCACATCCTCGCCTATCTTGATTTTCGCGATCTCTGCCGGGCTGCTCAGGTCTCCAAGCACTGGCGGAACATGGTTGATCGCAACGAAACCGGCTGGAAAGAATTATTTGATATGGATGGCTTTGCATTACCGCCAGGCGAACTCACCAAGGCAATAACACAAGGATGGGGCTGGCAAGATCCGGTTGGCCCAACTGGTCACGAGCGTGATCTAAGCATGCACAGTCGTCTCGTTGCCTCTTCGAGGGACCTCGTCCGTTCTGTCAAGAATGAGCAACTGTCCAAAACTCGAAGCGCAAAGCGAAAGCGAGGCATCAGCGCGTATAGCGTGACTGAACGATCAAAGCGCCGTGCCTTTCCGAACGAAGCAATTGTCTCTCGACATGATGGAGAAGAGAGGGAACCGAAGCAGCACAAGTCCGAAGGCCCCATATCTGCTGCCAACGCTGCCGCTTTAGCTGTGCCTGACCCGCAGCTTGGGTTACCCAGCCTTCGACAGCTACATCTCTACAAGTCCCTCTACCGCCGCCACCACATGATTCGGCAAAGTTGGACAAGTGGGAAAGTCAAGCCTAGACATGTGGCGTTTGGGGCACATATAAGACATGTCATTACCTGTCTGCAATTTGACGAGGACAAAATCATTACCGGAAGCGATGACACGTTAATTCACATATATGACACCCGTACGGGCAAGCTACTGAAGAAGCTCGAGGGGCACGAAGGCGGTGTCTGGGCTTTACAGTACGAGGGCAATATTCTGGTATCTGGGTCGACAGATCGATCGGTTCGAGTATGGGACATTGAGCGAGGGTTGTGCCAGCAGGTATTCTACGGGCATACTAGCACGGTTCGCTGCCTGCAAATCCTCATGCCTGCAGAGACGGGCCGTACCCATGATGGTAAACCCATTATGCAGCCAGAGAAGCCCTTGATAATCACAGGATCCAGAGACAGCCAGCTCCGCGTCTGGCGTCTACCCGAAGTTGGCTCTAGGCGCTACATTCAGACGGGACCGCCGGCACATGAATCTGACTGCCCATATTTTATCCGAGTTCTCATCGGCCACACTCACTCAGTGCGTGCTATTGCCGCACACGGAGACACGCTCGTCTCTGGTTCCTATGACAGCACTGTTCGAGTATGGCGCATCAGCACCGGCGAAGCTGTGCATGTCCTCCACGGTCATGCTCAAAAAGTTTATTCCGTTGTATTGGACCACGAACGCAACCGATGCATCTCGGGCTCGATGGACTCGTATGTCAAGATCTGGGATCTGGATACTGGCGCTTGCTTGCAAACGTTGGAAGGCCACAATATGCTTGTCGGTCTCCTAGATTTGCGCGACGAGCGCCTTGTATCCGCAGCCGCAGACTCGACATTGCGCATCTGGGATCCCGAAACCGGTAAATGCAAGCACACGTTGATGGCTCATACAGGAGCTATCACCTGTTTTCAGCATGACGGCCGCAAGGTCATCAGTGGCAGCGAAAAGACTGTCAAGATGTGGGATATACGCAGTGGGGAATGGGTTCAGGACTTGCTCACCGATTTGCGCGGTGTTTGGCAGGTTAAATTTGACGAGCGACGATGTGTCGCGGCTGTCCAACGCGGTGATCTAACATATGTTGAGGTATGTCTTTCAGATGCGCCCGCCCGTGGCAAACACAAAAACAAAAGCAGATGACTAACATTGTGTAGATCCTTGACTTTGGCGCTGTTCGTGACGGCGTCCCGCCTGAGGAGCTCGGTACGCGGAAACTCCTTAACGAGACAGAGATTAGAGCGATGCTTGAAGAAGAACCGTAGCCGGTGCTTTCGTTTTGCCGTTCGTTTTCTGAGTGAAAATCGAAACTGACATTGTTGCCGATGCATTTTGTTGGGAACCCGCATGACGACCGGTAAAGCCGCTCATGGTGCGGCGAAATCCGAATGATTGTTCAACACATCCGCTTTATATATATGTTGCTATTTTTCCTACTCGTTAATTCAGCGAACGCTCGAAATGGTATTTTTGCACACGAAGAGTGTGTTTCGGGGGCTTTGTCTTTTCGCGGTTGGTGGCGTTTTTGCTTTTCCTTCATAGGCAAGGGAGTTTGTACTTGACTTTTCTTCTGCATGAGAGGGGGGCTTTTTTGGCATTTTACCCCGGGGTTTTTGTTGCATCTGTTTTACGGAAGGATATGATTGATGAAGAAGAAGGCGTTGGCAGAAGAGTATTGCAATACTTACGGCAAGGGGAGTCAGCGATGCAGCTTTGTCTTCTCCTGAAGTGCCTACGTTTTCGATGCTCGAGTGTGGGAACAAGCAAAGGTTTGGTACGCATACCTTTCTGACTTTTCGCAGTTGTTTCCCCCTCGACTCCAACTTTGCCTCTGGCTGCAAAACAAAAAGTATTCATGCCGGAACACTTGTACGAAAAAGGGTCCGACGGAAATACAATATAAAATATAAAATCAATACGAATTCCATCGTCACTAGAGTGAGAGTATTCTTTTCTTCCCCCAAGTACTTTGGTGCAACCGGTTCATCCCCAGGTATTCCCTGGCAAATATGCCGTGTCAGCTGGAGTAACGCATGACCCCGCTATGCCGCTACAAGTTGTATCTTATGTATAACATTCCACATGTCAAAAGCGACGCAGCCCTGAGAAGAAGAGATTAAATTGATATATTTACAGATGCATACTTTGCTTACATGATCAGACTTTGCTTTTACTGGATGATGCTGATTCTATAATTACGGGATCCTAAGGGCTGGTTATTTTTGCTAGTCTTGGTGGAGGGGGGCATGATGTACAGTACATACTATAATGTACTATACTAAAACTTTTGGCCCCCAAAACGACCTGTCAAGACAGTCGAGACGGCATCGCTCCCGCTGACAACGAATCGCGTGGGGCTCGCCCTTCTTCGGTGGTGCCATTTCGAGGGAGAAACGAAGAAAAGTGTCCATCTTTCATTCGCCACACCGCCCTATGTAGTCAACAGACGACCGACACCTTCCAAACCGCTCCTTCGGCATCCACGGACTCAGCTCCAGCTTTGCCGCACGCAACTTCCGGACACGGACATACAGCAAACCCACCCGAACAATGTCCACGTCGGACGGCGTCAGGCCCGACAGCCTCATCCGAAAGACCGACGGCCGCCGGTACTGGGAGGCCGCGACGGCCGACCTTGACGGCATGCTCGGCGGCATCCCCGCCGTCTTCAGCCCCATCTCCCGCGTCGACCTGCAAGGCTCGCGGACCTTTCTCTCCCGCCTCGGTCCCCCCCCCCGGCGCAGCATCGGGAGGGTTACGGAGGGCCTGCTGTCCCGCGTGGCGCTGCAGATTGACGTCGTGGAGCCGGTGGCCAAGTTCGTCGAGGTGCTGCGGCGGCGGCCGCGCGTGCGGCGCGTCTTCCCGGTGGGCCTGGAGGACTGGTCGCCGGCGGCGGGGGACGGCACGCGGTACGACCTCGTCTGGATGCAGTGGGTTCTGGTGCACCTGACCGACGAGCAGGTCGTGGGGTACCTGGAGCGGTGCCGCGATGCGCTGGTGCGGGGCGACGACAAGGCCGTCATCGTCGTCAAGGAGAACGTGAGCACCAGCGGGCGGGACGAGTTCGACTCGGTGGACAGCACCGTCACGAGGTATGTTTGCCCGTACCCCCCCCTTCCTCGCCGGTTCTTGGCACGCGGGCTTTGAACGGGGGACTGACGCGGAGAGCAACACTACATAGGCAAGATGAGACATGGCTGCGTCTGTTTGTGCAGGCCGGGCTGAGGGTGGTTAGGCACGAGCGACAACGAGGCCTGCCGGAGACGGGCCCAAATCCACTGCTGCCTGTAATGATGTATGCGCTGAAACCATGAACGAAGAAAAAGAAAACACATGCAGTAGAAATGTCCACGTGGAGAGTAGATTTTGCAATTCTGTCATTCTCTGTCATTCATATATATATATATATTTATGTTTGTGCGCCAAATAAAAACAAGGAAAATTTCACCTCAACACTCGATTCACCCCCTTTGAAAGCTGAATTGCATCATCTCCCGCTTTACGCCTTCTCGTACTCGGCCGCCATGGCCTTGCCGGCCGCGCGCCCTGAGAAGATGCAGCCGCCGACAAAGGTGCCTTCGAGGGAGTTGTAGCCGTGGACGCCGCCGCCGCCGAAGCCCGCCGCCTCTCCGGCCGCGTAGAGCCCCGGGAACGGCGTGCCGTCCGCGCGCATGACGTTGCTGTCGAGGTTCGTCTCGATGCCACCCAGCGACTTGCGCGTCAGCAGGTTCATGCGGACGGCGATGAGCGGGCCGTGCGCCGGGTCGAGCAGGCGGTGCGGCGGCGCGATGCGGCTGCGCTTGTCCGGCCAGTAGCTGCGCCCGTTGTGGATAAGCATCGCCTGCGCGTCCTTGCTGTACGGGTTGTCGAACTGGCCGTCGCGCGCCTCGACGACCGCCCGGACGGCCTCGAGGTCGAGGACGGGGCCGGAGCGCTCCCGCGCGAGTACGTTCATGCCCTCGACGAGCTCCTCGAGCGTGTCACGGACGACAAAGTCCTTGCCGTGCTTCTGGAAGTTCTGCACGGGCATGGTGCCCTTGCTGCTGAAAATGCGTTGGGTGAGCATCTGCCAGATGCTCTTGTTGGTGATGTCAGGGTTCTGCTCGGAGCCGGAGAGGGCGAACTCGCGGGCGATGATGGTCTGGTCGAGGATGAACCAGGTGTAGTCGTAGCCGGTGGCGCAGATGTGCTTGAGGGTGGCGCGCGTGTCGGTGCCGGGGAAGAGGAATGGAGGCAGGCGGTTGCCAGCGGCGTCCAGCCAGAGGGAGGACGGCGCGGGCAGGACGCGGATGCCGTGGCCGGGCCAGATGGGGTTCCAGTTCTGCAGGCCCTCGGTGTAGTGCCACATGCGGTCGCGGTTGATGACGTTGGCGCCGGCCGTCTCGGCGATGTCGATCATGCGGCCGTCGACGTGCGCGGGCACGCCGACGACAAAGTGCTCCGGGACCTTGGGCCCGAGGCGGTCAACCGGCCATGCCTTCTTGACCGCCTCGACGTTGCCGCCGATGCCACCCGAGGACACGAGCACCGAGGAGCCGCGGATCTCAAAGTTGTCGACGATCTTGCGGGAGGACTTGACGCCGCGGGCCGAGTCGTCCTCCTCGAGGATGCTGCCGCGGACACCGACCGCGCGGCCGGCGTCGTCGGTGATGACCTCGTCGACCCGGTGCCGGAACTTGAACGTGATGGTTCCCTTCTTCTCCGCCGCCAGGACAGGCTCCTGGAACACGCGGACGACCTCCGGCCCGGTGCCCCAGGTGAGGTGGAAGCGCGGGACCGAGTTTCCGTGGCCGTCGGCGCGGCCGGCGCCGCGCTCCGCCCAGCCGACGTTGAAGACGAAACCCATGCCGCGGGCACCGACATACTCCTCCATCTCGTCGGTGGCGAAGTCGACGAAAGCCTTGGCCCAGCGGCGCGGCCAGTGATCCTCGACCTCGCGATCGAACTGCGCCGAGTCAAACCAGTCGCGCATGGCGAGCTCGCGCGAGTCTTTGATGCCGAGGCGGCGCTGACGCGATGAGTCGACCATGAAGACGCCGCCGAGCGACCAGAAGGCCTGGCCGCCCAGGTTGGCGCGGTTCTCCTGGTCGAGGATGATGGTGGGCACGTTGTGCTCGGCCAGCTCAAAGGCGGCGACCAGGCCGGCCAGGCCAGCGCCGACGATGATGACGGGCTCCTTCTTGGATGATGTTGACTCGTCTGGTGCCATTGGAGGGAGTGGCAAGAGTTGGTGGTGTTGTGATGAGGTTGATTGATGGAGGGGGGGGGAGAAGCTGGCTCTATACTACGAGCTCTAAGAACAAAGGACCAAGGGAAGGCGGGCCGAATCTGGGGAAGGAGCGCCGAGGGGCTCACTCCACTTCAACGCAGAATGGTCAGGTCGATGTCTATCACGCCCTTGGTGGCGTCAATGACAAGTAAAAATAGTATATAAATACATAAATTGGATGGTGTCGATTCAATAGTAGACAAGGGCTCGTCGGACATCTGACGATTGTGCAGTGAGATGCAAGTAAAGAGGAGATGTCTGCTTCCGGCACCTGTCTACAAGTTGAACAACTCCGTCCCCAATCTCCGGTCCCGCTTTTCTCCAACCGCAGCCTACCTCGGTGATTGCATGGTCCTTGGTGGCAGGTTCCTAGAGACTCGCGTGAGCCGGTAAATAAATGTACAGGTAGGTAGTATTTAGATATGTTATCTATTGAATATTTCTTTTGGAAAAAAATTGGTGGCGATACGTACACTGTATGTGCCGTGTTTGGAACCACAGTAGTACAGTACGGTTTATCCCTGTGGGCCGCTGTCACTGTCGCCACCTGCTGTAAAACACAGCCCAACCATCCGTAAGATATATAAATGCAGTTCTGGGGAGCAAGAAAGACGACACCCCCTCACGAACCTATCCAGACATATAATGATGATCAAAAAATGAACCCAAAACAGCGAATACGAAACAAGCAGCATTGCCACCTGCCACCGTTGGGCCAGCTCAGACCACGGACTCGGCATGTTCCGGTTTATTCCTCTTCAGCTTGCTCATCTCCCTCACATATAGAGTCGACAATAATGCTGCCCTCAGGTGGGAAGTGAGAAAGCAGTAATACGCTCATGGCTACGACTGCAATTGCCTAGCATCCTGTTAGTTAGCGCAGGTGACTCGCTTGTATGAATGGCGTCATCGATGCTCACCGCATTACAAAAGAATGTCGCATATGCCTTTCCAACGTTGGCGAGCGCCGCAAACACGAATCCAAACAGGCCCTGCGTGGACAGGCGTGCAATGTTCTCGACCAAGGTGACGGCATTTAGAGCATCCGCCCGCTGGGAGTCAGGGCACATGGAGGTGATGACTCCCTTGGCGGCCGGTGCAGATCCCGATCCAAATGGGAGCAAAAATGCAGCTGTAATGACGAGAATTAGCAAAAAGAAACATGGCGGATGCTTATCTGCAGCTCAGCCTGCGCGCGGCGACATACCGAGATATATGTGCCAGGGTTTTGTGGCGAACGCTGCCACTGTTGTAAAGCCGCCATCAACAATGAGACTCCAGCGCAAAAAGGTCAGGTCAAACTGAGGGTCCAGGTCTTCATCCTCCTTTGATCGCGCCGGCTTTACAGGTTCGTCGCTCGGAATCGTTCCCATGCTCGAGTCAAATTCTCTCGGGTCCGTCGGCAATGAATCCGGCGTCAGTGTTCCGTCTGTGCCGTATCCCTCTTCGCTCGCAGCCCGCGGCTTGTTGCATGTGCGCTTCGAAGCTAGTAATCGTCTTCCCAGCATGATAATGCGGGGGAAGATGAATAAAAGGAACATGCCCCTCATGAGGGCAAACTCGGACATGAGCAGGCCGTTGCTTGCCTGATTAAAATTGAAGGCAGCCGTGGCATACATCTGGATCAACAGAGGGGCGTAATCGGTAGCCAGCTGCACGGAAATGTCAGCGTTGGAGTCCAAGGAGTGTGGTCTTCAGACAAGTTTCAACATACCACTCCCAAGAAAATACCGGCACAGAGGAAAATAACTCCATAATGTTTTGTCATCTTCCCGCTGGCGAGTCGCAGGTTCTGCGGTACCAAGATGCGCAATGGCGCAAGGAAGCCAGAGGAGCGCTTGCTCGACTTGCTGGTGCTCACGGGCGGCGGGATGTAGGGCAGAGACACGAGCACGTAGACGCATGATAGAAGGAAGAAGCCACAGGCAACATCAAACGGCGCGCGAATGCCAAAGGTATCTCCCAAAAAGCCGCCGGCTAGGACATGGTCAGCCATTTGCATTGTCTAATGAGTGGTATTGGTGGTAGGTAAGAGACGTACTGAAGTTGCCTAGAGACTGACCAAACATGAAGCATCCTTGCAACATGCCAAAAACGGCAGTACGACGGACTGGGGTTACAACCTCGCCAGCAATGATGTTGATAACGAGGCTGGTGAGGAGTCAGTCAGTCAGTCAGTGTACAGTCAGTGCAATGAAATCGACTGGGATAACTTGCATGTAGCCGACTGGACCACCGAATATGGTAATCAGCTGGGTGCTCTGAATTATGTTCATGCCCAGTGTTTTTCCCGCCATTACGCCGAGAATTTGCGCGAGAACTCGGACGGCCGGGATAAAGGTCTGGAAGAGGATTGCGGTTTTGGCTCCCCATTTCTTGACGGCCCATCCGGCGACGAAGAGGTTCACGGTTCCTGGAAGAGAATGTCAGGGGAGAGGCATTTCAAGGCACAATGCCATGAAGAAAAGGTAACAAAATTGAATTACCACATAATGTAGTGGTTATTCCGAGAATGCTGAATTGCGTCGCAGTTCCTGCAGCGATCTGGTTGATGGCGCATCGGTCGCCGTCGCCGGTATACGGAGGGTGGTGATCGTAGTAGGCGTCGCATGTCATGAGCCGAAAGACGTATAGTAGGCTATTTGGGGGCGAGGAAGAAAAGACCGTGAGCGCGGGTCAGGGAAAATAACAATAGAATAAATAGAAAAAATAGAAAAAATAGAAAAAAATTACAGGCTAGGACAGGGAAGACATACGGTACTTGGGTAAAGCTAAATGACAGGGAGATCAAGAAGCCGGCGAGGAGGATGCGATTCTCAACGTGGAAGATGGTGTCGAGCCATGAGCTCGAGGGAATCTGGAGCTGTTGGTCTGACAGCTTGGCGCTGCCATTTTCAGATGCAGTTGCAGTTGCAGTTGCAGTTGCAGCGGGAGGACGAGGTGATTGTGCCGCTCCGGAGCCGCCCGGGAGTAGCGGTGTCGTCTCGTCTGCCGGCATGGTCATCCTCCCGCTCTGCTAATATAGGTAGGCAGACGAGGTTGACGAAGGAAGGGAAGGAAAGTGGTTGCAAGAGAAAAAAGAGGAAGAAAAAAAGAAGATAATGGGGGCGACAAAGAGAGAGAAAGTATAGTCATCTAGATGATCCCCTCCCCCGCCACGGTTCTCGGAAATTTCGGGGCAATTGGCAGGTCAGACTGACGGACTTGATTGACTAGTTATTAGGAGAAGGCAAGTTGGAAGGGAAGCATACCCGGGCTCCGAGGGGGGGCCTGAGGGAAAAAGGTGGACTTGAATGTCTTGGCCGCCCCGGCGCCGGAGACCAGGCCCGCTTCAGCTTGTGTGTCTTGAGAGACAATTTTCCTTGATCTGCAGGTGCTGATGGCGATAATTACCACCTCAAACTCGTTGTCCTTATTCTGTGGTAGTACCAACTAATAAGTATGTATGTGCATAGACTGGAGGACGCCATTGTGGATCGAGGTATTTGTGCTCAACAGCCAACTAACAAAACAACCAACTGATTCAAGCCAAGTCCGCGGAGCACATCGCCGTACAAAAGGCCGGTGGAGGGGGGTTGGTGGGGAGGCTGCTATGTATGTATGGAGGCTGCCATGTATGTATGGAGGCTGTTACGTATGTATGGAAGCTGCTATGTATGTATGGAGGCTGCTACGTATGTATGGAAGCTGCTATGCATGTACTGTATGTATGCCTGCCATCTGCCGAAACTAACGTTAGTCTCTAATCAAAAGAACCGGCATCAAAGGATATCACGGGGGCACACAAACGAGCTCGTGCAAGGAAAGACACAGTCCGAGACAGCCTCTCTCTGAACAACGAAAAAAAGACCACATACATAGAATGCAAGTCTGAGTCTTGTACGCTGCCTGACGACCCGGTCTATGTACATATGTATGTATGTACATAGTCAGCTGCTGAGAAACCACGGCAGCAAGTTAGCCCACCCCTACATTCAAAGTCCAAGGTCTTGGGTCATTTTTTGCCCTTTTCGGCCTCCCGCTCGCTCTCTTCAGCTTTTATTCCTCGTCCATCACCATTCTCTTCCTGCAAGTCCACCCTTCTCTTCCAGTACTACCTTTACGCCACCCTCTTATTGGTTTCACCACTCAGCTTCTCTCAGACAATTCGGCAGTATGTCATCTAGTTTGTTTCATTAATGCGCATCTACTGGCTCTGCACAGTTTCCTGGGATATCTTCCCACCAATTATCTTCAGCCGTATGTCATCGCTCCTCTAAAGTAGGCATCCAGACAATGCAAACAATCCATCTTGATGCTCCCAACAAGAGCTTCCCCAGGGTATCCTCCACGGCATCCCAACGCCCACGCCAATCCTCGGGCCTGCCGGGTCATCCATCCCACTGCCGTCCCCTTCTCTTCTTACTCGTCCCTCCACGGAACCTCCACGCCAAACTCGTCCGCCACCCTCATCGCCGACACCACGCAGCCCTCCAGCAGCACCATGCCGTCCCAGCACCACGAGCCCGTGACCCACACGTTGTCCTTGCCGCTGACCCAGGCCTCTGTCTCGGTAGACCTGGCCTTGCCCACAACCCGCTCGACGACGCTCCTGCTCTCCGTTGTCCGCAGCGTCCGCGTGAAGCGCGCCTTGTGCAGCACCGCCCCCTCATCCGAGGCGTACGCGTACGGGCTCGTCCTGCAAATCGCCCCCGTCGGCAGGTAGTTCCACGCCTCCGTCTGCGCGTCGCCGTCGTAGAAGTGCGTCCGGAAGACCATGAGCTGAGGATGGCCGTTGTGCGAGAGCAGCCGCCCCGAAGGTGCTTGTCCCCGCTCCTCGACGGACACCCGCTTGTAGGACGGGTCGATGACCGTGGCCTCGATGGCGGCCGTGGGGATCGACGAGAGCGCGCGGCCGGCCGGGCCGAACATCCTGGCCGCCGCGTTGGGCGTCACGGCGAGCACCACGCGGTCAAACACCTCCTCCGCCACCGACCCGTCGCCCTGCAGCCGCTCCCACCGCACCAGCACCCCGCCGGCCACCCTTTCCACCTTGCTCACCCGCGCCCGCAGGCGAACGTCCGTGACGCCCCGCGCCAGCTTGGACTGCAGGTCGTGCACGCCGTCCGTCATGTACGTCGTCTGCAGCGAGGACCTCGTCATGAAGTCGACCACGTCGCTGGCCGGAAACGCCAGCAGCTCCTTGTGCGAGCAGGTGCAGATGGCGCCGAGCACCGGCAGCAGGTGGCGGTCCACGAACCGCCGCGGGACGCGGGTCCGGCGCAGGTACGCCTGCAGCGACTCGCTGCTCGTGCTCGTGCTCGTGCTCGTGCTCGTCTTCTCGGTGGCGGCGGCGGCGGCGGCGGCGGCGCGAGGCGCGACGAGGAAGCACGCGGCGAGGAACCAGAGGTGGCAGACGGCCAGGAAGAGCGCCTGCCAAAGCTGCTGCAGCCCGCTGCAGCTGAGGCGCGCCGACAGCACGGGCTTGTAGAGGTTCTCGTAAGCAAAGTACGTGCCGGCCATCGGGTCGCTGCTTTGCGGTGGGGGCGGTCCGGGCTTCGAGGACTTGCTCGACGACGGGGTCTCGGCGTACAGGAAGGTGTATCGCACGGTGCGGAGCGGTATTCGTAGAAAGTCGTACATGCGGGTCAGGTTCGGGTAGTAACCGCGGGTGACGCTCCGCGGGGGTATGTTGACGCGCTCGGTGATGCCCGTCGAGGCATTGCGCAAGGTCACGGATGCCGCATCGAGGGAAAGCGTTTCTGCCTGTTTCATGAGTGTAAGCGAGCGAGGACTCCTGGACAGGAGTGTTTGCCTAGGGGGCATTCCCAAGAGCACCAACCTGTTCGAAGAGCGCAACGTCGAACCTAGACTGGGCGTCGTTTTGGAGGAGGTATGCCGTAGTGAGCCCAGCCAGTCCGGTACCAACGACGGCGACGCGGGTTCTCGGCCTGGTGTTGGCAGGTGCTGTTTGTTGCGACGCCATTGCCTTGGATCGCAAAGCTGGGGTATCTCCTTAAAATCTCGGAGATGGAATTTTGATTCCAACAAGCTATTCGCCCCAACAGATGCGACGAGGAAAAGTCGCTTCACGGATAGTTTATGGCAAGAAGGGGCCCACGGACCGTGCCCGACGCTGATGCCTCGGGGGCCGGCGGGATGATTATGCCGGCGGGCAATAATATGAGGCGAAAAATCAGGTGGCGTCTGAGTTTTGCGTCGGCCCCTGGGTCCCTGAGGGGGCCACTCACATTGTTTGATAATGTAATCCATCCCTATTTAACCTTATTGGGGCGTCCTATACGTTTAAATATGGTGACTGAGCCGCGGTATGCGTTCATAATCCACTCGAGACTTCGTGGCCTGCAGAGGAGTTCGCCATCTGCCATTACATCCCTCACAAAAAGCAAAAACACATTTGACATGTGAAATCAAGCATTGCACGTGGAAAGGATTCTTCTTTCATGCTATACACTTACTATGGAAATATACTCATGTTGTTCCCGAATTTCAGTTGTCGGCAACCTTCATCATGACGGCAGAATCGTCGAGTTGGCAGACGCCCGCCGATAGTAACCAACCGCCCGTCGTTGACCTAACTTCTTCACCAGTCACCACGCTGTCGGCTCCGGCTTTTCAAATCTGGTCATAGCACCATTAGCCATTGGCCGCTGTCCAACTAGCGTTCAGGGTGGTAGTAAAGGCATCCATTACATCATGGACTCTTCCTACCATCTCGCCCTCACCCCCCCTGCAGCCTCGCGCTAATCGCATCATCTTAATCATACAAGGAAACAAGCCGATTCGATCGATATTCCAAATCATCAATGACCCAACGATGGCCCCTCTCGAAACGGCGTGGAAGGGCGGCATTTATTAAATTTCCCTCCCACCGCGCC
Organism: Cordyceps fumosorosea ARSEF 2679; assembly: GCF_001636725.1. NCBI lineage: Eukaryota > Fungi > Ascomycota > Sordariomycetes > Hypocreales > Cordycipitaceae > Cordyceps > Cordyceps fumosorosea. Next base: position 1,556,617 of record NW_017387304.1, on the reverse strand, counting down.
GTCGTAGCAACTCACCCCCAACAGCACACGAACCAACACCCATCATGGCCAACATCACCGTCCACCACCTGCAAGTCTCCCAGTCGGAGCGCATCCCCTGGCTCCTCGAGGAGCTCGGCCTCCCCTACGAGCTGCGCACCTACAAGCGCGCGCCCCTCCTCGCGCCCCCCGAGTACAAGGCGCTGCACCCCGGCGGCGCCGCCCCCGTCATCCGCATCCACGGCGATGCCGACCTGACCCTCGCCGAGTCCGGCGCCTGCGTCGAGTACCTCGCGCGGCGCCACGGCCGCGATCACCGCCTCTTCGTCGAGCCGGACGACCCCGCCTACGCCGACTTTTTGTACTGGTGGCACTGGAGCAACGGCACCTTCCAGCCGGCCGTCGCCCGCGCCATGTACGCCCGCGACCTCCCGGAGGGCAGCAGGATACGAGAGGTCTCCAAGGAGAGGCTGGGTCGCGCGCTGGATGCGCTGGGGAAGCAGCTGGGGAGGGCGGGCGGGTACCTGGTCGGCCCGGAGCTGTCGGCGGCGGACATCATGGTCGTCTTCTCGCTCACCACGATGCGCTACTTTTCGCCGTATAGCCTGGGCGAGCATCCGAATATCCTCAAGTACTTGGGGCGCATCAGCAAGAGGGAGGCGTATCGCACCGCGATGGCCAAGTCGGACCCGGACATGGAACTGGCGCTCAGTGCTGAGCCGCCCAAGCCTCTGCATTAGTTAGCCGTGGGCTGCGTAGTAACAGAGAGCCGACAATAGCTGCGCTCCTGAATAGAAATCAATAAGTTTTCCTGTGCAGAACTACATGGCCATGGTAGCCGCGTGACGTGTTATTCAGGGACGAGAAAAAAAGTCTACTAGGACATGATACTAAGCCAAACCAACGCCTGTCCCAATGCACCCCGTCGTGTTGCATTTGCAAATCCCTCCCTCCATTCTATATGTATCACAAGTCGTCACACAGCAGCTCATCGTCTTCCGCGGCCGCCGCCACCAGGCATTCCCGGCATGCCCGGCATTCCGCCGCCGCCCATGCCCATCTGCTGCATCATGGCCTGCATGTCCATGCCGCCAGGCATACCAGGCATGCCACCGCCGCCACCGCCGCCAAGCATCTTCATCAACGAACCCATGTCGGGCATGCCACCTGCACCGCCAGCACCACCCATGCTGGCGAGACGCTTCTGCATGGCCGCCATCTGCTGGGCCTTGTTGCCGCCGCTCATGGCTTGTTGGGCGCGTTGCATGTTCTTCATGTTTCCACCCATCTTCTTGACCATGCCCGCCATCATGCGCTGTTGCGTCAGTAGATCCTCAATCTCCCGTACCGACGTGCCAGATCCACGAGCGATTCTGGTCATGCGCGTGGGCTCATCAATGAGCATCTTGCCGTCTGAGTCCAGTTCCTTTTCCGTCATTGAGTCGCAGATGTAGATCATGCGCTTCAGCTTCATGCCTCCCTCTTCATCATCCATGCCCTGCATCATGTTGCTCATACCAGGAATCATGCCAGCCATCTTGGATAGCGGACCCATCTTCATGATGTTCGAAAGCTGGTCGCGCAGATTGCGAATTGTGAAGATGCCTTCCTGAATATTCTTGATGGTATCCTGTTGGTTCAGGTTTAAGCTTTGCACGTGTTCCACCAAGCCAGCGATGTCGCCCATGCCCAGAAGCTTCTGGATGAATTGTTGCGGCGCGAAGCGTTCGAGGTCCAGCATGTGTTCACCAGTACCAATGAAAACGATCGGGGTATGCGTGGCAGCGACAGCAGAGATGGCGCCACCACCGTGTGCGTGGCCATCAGTCTTGGTAATGATAATGGCACCAAAGTCCGCAGCCTCCTTGAAAGCCTTGGCTTGCGATTCGGCCTGCTGACCAATAGAGGCATCCAGCACCATGATGGTCTCATCCGGTTTGATGGCCTCCTGGATGTCAACCATTTCTTGGAATAGCGCCGACTCTTGCCTGTGTCTTCCGGATGTATCAACAATAATGATGTCAAATTTTTCCTTCTTGAATTGTTCGACACCGGCACGTGCGACGGCGGCGGGGTCCGTCTCCGTGAGTGAACCGTAGTATGGAATCTTGGCCTTGGTGGCATTTTGCTTCAGCTGATCGAAAGCGCCGGCTCGGAAGGTATCGGCGCAAACAAGGCAAGCTCGGAAGCCTCGTGTCTGGTAGTGTCGGGCGAGCTTTGTACACGTTGTCGTCTTACCAGCACCCTGGAGGCCGACAAACATGATGACGTTCGGCTTGCCCTTCTTGGGCTTGAATGGCTCCGCATGGGGGTCGACGAGCTTCACCAGTTCATCAAAGACAGCCTTTTGAATCAATCGCTTCTTGTTCACGGCAGGGGGAATGTCCTTGAAGTTGACTGTGCTTTTAATCGACTTTCGTAGTTGGCCGACCAGTCGAACGTTAACATCGGCTTCGAGGAGGGCGGCGCAGATTTCCTTGATCATGGCATCAAAAGCCTATACGTCCTGGTCAGCGGCGTCTTCATGATTGCGCGCGACTTGCGCTGGCCAGCGTGGCGATTTTCTGGCGGGGGGTGGGCGGCGGTTGCAAGAGGCCTGAGAATTGTACCTTTTCATCGAGGTTCTGCTCGCGGGTCAGGTTGGTGACCGCCGAGTTGATACGGCGGCCGAGATCTTGAAGAACCATGCTGGAGGATTATGTCGCTCGTGGCGAGGCGAGGCAGCTATGGTAAGGGTATCTTGGTTCGCTCAACTGGAGGACTTGTGGCATGTCCCACCAGATAGATAGATAGATGCGCACTTGTGTGGAGGCGGGGCACCAAGGGCTAAAACATTTCTCCGCTCCGTGGCTACCCTATAGACAGAAGACAATGCGCCCATTCATCGGAATGAAGCAAAAGTAAATGTCGAATAAACGTCAAGATAATAATTGATGATAAAGCCCACTAGCTTATGCCAGTTCTCGCATGTAAAAGGCTATGTTATGGCGGAAGTGCGCTGGTTGGCCTGTGCTGAGTGCTCAAGTCCTCTGCTTAAGATTGCTCTGCGCTGCCTGGTCAACCTCCAACGGAATCAACTCAAACCATGATTGTCTACAGCTTGGATAGAATGGAAACTTTCTGGGCCAAAAAATCACTCGCCAGCTGCGCAACTTCATTCGCGATTCCCCAGACCGTCTCATAGCCTCGGCCTCCCGCGCCATACGCATGCAACACCGTCGCCTGCTGTCCCGAAACGGACCCCTTTTCTAGCTCTATCCGCATCCCTCCCTCTCTCGTGGGCCGACGGCCGACGACATCCGCAATGACGGAGACATCTCGCGCGGCGTGGGCAGAGGAGCTGGCAAACTGGCGAAGCTCCCGCCCACCAGCGAGCAACGTAGCGCGCGTATCGGCGTCCGGTTCTGTGGACCACTCACCAGGCTGCTTGGTGCCGCCGACGATGGTGCCGCCTGAGAAGAACCGGGGGATGATGAAGCTCCAGGTGCCATCTTTGTTCTGGCGCGTCACCGTCGTGGTTGCATCGTCCATGTCGGTGACAACTGTTTGGCCTGCGTCGAGACGTCAGTAGGCTTCAAATTAACGAGTGCTTGTTCCCAAGCATACCTCGCGTCGGAAAGTATTTTGGATCTCCGAATCCGGTGCCACTGGCATTGATGACCAGGACAACATTTTTTTGCAACCCAAATGCTTCCCATTCCGTCTTGAGATCCCGCTTGAGAGTTTTGCCGCCTCGGAGGATAAATCGGCGTAGCAGGGCCTGGCAGTATACCGGAGTGTTCACGCAATACGTCTCATACTCGTAGCCGAGAACCACACCCTTGGGGAGTTCCGACTCGGACCACTTCCTATACCGCGGAAGGCCAGTCTCCTCCAGAAAGCTTCTGGCGTCCTGCTTCTGGTAGCCCTCGTCGGGGGCCTCTAGGAGCTCAATGCCCTTACAGCGAGTGACGCCGCTCCATGGCTCCGTTTCCACCTGACAGCTGAATTCTGCCACTGTTTGCTTGAGCCACTCGGCTTCGCGTCGCAATTGCGGCGTCGTTGCAGGAATCGGCCGCACATGGGCACCCGCCCACATGGAGGCGTAATTGGCCGAGTGCTTGGAGGGAGAGCCGGGAATTGAGCTGGGCCATTCTCGTGCCACGAGAAGCACTTGGATATCAGCTTGCCCGTTTGCCTTGCGGGATCCGATGGCCTCCTGTATTTTGATGGCCGAAGCTAGGCCTACGACACCAGCGCTGTATTCGTAATTCCGGGTTAGTATGTATGTTTCTAGGAATGGCATGATGGCGGGGGTGAGCATACCCGATCACGACAACTGTGCGTACATGGCTTGCGTTGGCTTGTTGCGACATTTTGGAGTAAAAATGTATGATGAAATGCAGAACACAGAAAATATATTTGCACAAGGAAAAATGACAATTATTTTTATCAGGACAAGAGTATCTAGTAAGTCTACCTACTTTCATGCATGAAGGTGAAGGCTTCGGGGATTGTGGGGTAACATCCACCTGATTCAGTGCCGGGACCGGAGCTGAATCACACTGCCCCCCGAACGAATCAGCCTAATAATCAGCCTCTTCCAACTTCAACTCTATCCTTGCACTCTGAATTACCTGCTGCGCCGTCTCGCCGCGCCGTCATTGTGTCCTTCGTATAGCAAAGTGACGCCTCTCATCCCAGGTGCCTCGTGTCCGCCTCTTCACGCTGGACGTGTCATCTCCCGGCAGTCGTAACCGCTCAATGTCGCGTTGAAGCTCGCCTTCCATGTCGCGTTGTATCTTGCGTTGTATTTTGTCTTGCATTTCGGCTTGCAGCTCATAATATAGCTTTTCTGTCCAATCAAATACGTTATCGTACTGGAAACCAAGAGCTGAGAAGGCGCGACGGAATAGGCAGCGAAGGTAGGCGTACTTGGGCTTCTCCTGGAACCCAAGCGACCGAGTGTATGTAATGTATGTTGCGAACTCTTCGGGCAGTCCTTCACAGAGCGTTTCAACCGGTACCGTTAGCTTCATTTCCCCAATCATCTTGTTCTTGTCTTCGCCATCCTCCACTTCCATGCCTTGCCATGGCAGTGAGCCACGCGCGAGATATAGTAGCACATATCCCAGCGACTCCAAGTCATCGCCCCAAGACTGTTCTATTACAGAATTAGCCAACAGTACTTGCCACTACAGGACAACACGCACCTCGACCATTGTGGTTGTTCAGGCTAGCATATCGAGCAGTGCCGCCAAACGGGATGTTCTCGAACCCCATATACCGGTCCGTATCATGACACTCTCTGGCCAAGCCAAAGTCAATAATATACAATATGTTGCCTCTCTTACCGCTCCCCATAAGCATATTCTCTGGCTTGAAATCGCGGTGTAAATACCCTTTGTCATGGAAATGCTTGACCCGAGCGATAGCCTGGTCGGCTAGGAGCAGAACAGTCTTGAGCGAGAATTTCCGGTCGCAGTAATTGAAAAGATCCTCAAGCGATGGCCCCAGAAGCTCACAGACCAAGCAATAGTAGTCACATTCCTCCCCAAACCATGTGATCTCCGGTACTCCGACGCCACCCGCAAGATCTCTATAGATATCTTTTTCAAGCCGCAGGAGCTCGGGGTCTCCTCTGATGTGCACGAGCTTAACGGCCACTTTTTCGTCCGACACCAAATCGGTTCCTGGGAAGGTTAGGAACAAAATAAAAGAAAAGAACAAAAAGAAAAGCAACGCGACGCGTCCTGCATACGCACCGGCATAGACAAGACCAAAGCCACCTTCTCCGATTTTGTAGTCGATCCGGAACCTTTCATCGATAAGAATATCCTAGCAGACGCTGTGAGTTAGACAAAACAGTTGTTTTCTCATCGTCATAGAGAAGTAACTACTTGCCTTCATTTTTGCTTACGGCAGCGATGCTGCGGCCAATAATGGGATGGTATGGGATGGGATGGGTGAGAGGCTGGGAGGCTGAGGATATCGCGTGCTTGGGTGATGCAAGTTTGGTTCGTGTGACCTTTTGGTTCTCGGGAAGCAAGCTATCACGGAAGACTTAGGTAATCCTGCCTATCCAGCTGATGCTTAAATACTATGCGTGAACCGTGGAACGCATCGTCCCCAAACTTTCCTTCCCATCCAACCAGTCACCCAATATTTGCCTACTCCGATACCACCCCTTGCCCTTTTACACAAGTACAACTCGGTGCTACGAGCAGTTTCATAATACGATCCGATCCAGTCCTTCTCATTTCATCATTTTTTTCTTGTACGAACCGGGCCGCGTGACCAGAAAACAATCATATAATGCTCGCATCGACTCGCCATCTCCCCATGCCACCTTCAACCATCAGCTCTCTTCTACCGCCCATGGCAAAGCCTCAGAATCTCAAAAGGCGCAATACAGGCGAACTCGCAGTGGAGAAACTACCAGCAAAGAGGGCCAAGTTCCAATCCTCCACGCGCAAAGCCAACTACCCTCCCCGATTCTGGAACACGCTGTCGAGAGTCTGGCTCACGCCTCGCGCTCTACGTGAATTGGATCGTCGTAACGCCACGAGGCCTCTCGATACGGCTACCACAACTGTGGACACCGTGAAATTGAACAGAATCGCTCTATTTGCGAAAGACGGCGGGCCAGACCTTAGCCACCTACGAGGGGTACGTTTAATGCCGTCTAAATACACATTTCATGGACTGACAATACCTGGATAGCATCCTGAGCCAAACGAAGACGAAGAGATGAGCCCTATGCGCTCTGCATCGACTCGGCGGACGCAGTCTATAGACCCGTCAGACCCTGCCATCAAGTATAAGCGCTCATCTGCCTACGATAAGGATTTCGAGCAGAAATTGGTGGACTGCAAAATATACCCCGAAAGCTTCAAGCATAATAATGCCAGCGAAGCGTCGGAACCTAAAAACTTTGACTGTCTTGTCCGAGGATTATCTAAGCGTCGGCCATCGCTTTCACTCTCTCAGTTCCCAGAGTCGGCTTTCAAGGACTTCAAGAAAGTTAATGGCCGAGTCATTTCTAAGGGCAGTGTCATGGTTAGGATACTTCCTGATGTACTTGGCAAGCCTGATTTCCCAAGCGAAGTCAATCTTCGCTTTACCAACCTCGAAACAATGACCGATGGGACAACTGTTGACTTGGTGCCTGACATGTTCGATGGATCCTTCGTTAGCCACATCCACAAAAAGGTACGAGAGGACCTCAAAAACAGGATCATCCCTACGGGTCACTTTTGTGCCCCGATCGCGCCCAACTTTTTCCTGGAAGCCAAAGCTCCGTCCGGGGGCATTGACGTGGGGAGGCGACAGGCATGTATAGACGGAGCCCATGGGGCTCGCGCCATGCACAGTCTTCAAAACTACGGCAAGGACGAGCCTGTATACGACGGCAACGCGTACTCATTCAGTTGCACGTATCACGACGGCACGCTTAAGATCTTTGCGCACCATGTGACGGCCCCGAGGGCTGAGGGAGAGCGGGAAGCGTACCACATGACGCAACTAAAAGCTTATGCTATGATCAGCGATCGGGAGGCCTTTTTACAGGGCGTAACTGCACTCAGAAATATTCGGGACATGGCCAGCCAAAAACGGGAAAAGTTACTCAAGGTTGCTAATGCTAGAGTGTCGAATGCACCGGGAATGGCTACCGGAGAGACCATCGTCGACGAAGAAGATGAGAGCGACTGGTATGGGCTGATCGATGAAGAAGCAACGGCGCAGCAAGACGCCAATGAAGATGTACAGCAGAAACCCGCCGAGGAATATGCTGGCGCCTCAAAAGACCGCGGCGAAGCACCTGCGACTCCGGAGCAGCATTCCTCTGATGAATCGCGGGGATCAGGACAAGATTCGCCATCTTCGGGAAGCGACGGCCCGCCCAGAAGCCTCGTCTCAAGCCTTACGTCAGGTCCTGGGACAAACAGCACAGGGACAAAGCGCTCGCTACAGCCATCTAGTCCCCCCTCGCAAGGCAGCTGCTCACCAAAGGTTCGATCGCGATCGACGGCGAGCCGGAGCTCTGGGCCGCCACCTGCCGCCGCTACCAGGCCAGGAGCGTCCAAATAAGGCGGGATACCCTGGGAAGGGGGCATAAGAGATGGAAGGCGCGCTATTATTCGCGGCATCCCGAGTTTGGGAGAGTGTTCTGGACTGCGAGGAGTCATCGGAGAGGGGCTGCGGCTTACCTGGTCCATAGAAAGAGGGTGGGAAAAAGGGAAAAGTCAGATTAATTTTGTTGAATATAAAGAGAGGAAATAGACAACAGCGACTTGGAAAGAGATTACTTGTTACAATTTTCGACCAATTCTATACATCTTGCAAGTACAGGGGTAGTGCCTCGATCATTTAGTCTGTGCTGAGCTACCTACACCTACTTTACTTACTGCACAATACTACACTGACAGTCGTCTATGCAAAGGATCAAGAATCAAGGGCACAGACACTTGCATAAGTTTATCAAAATTCTGGGACCGTGAATTAAACAAATGTAGTGGTGATAGTGATGATCGTGATAGTAGTGATGATAGTGATGATAGTGATGATAGTGATGATAGTGATGATAGTGATGGTAGTGATGATAATCAAAAATCAAGGGCACAGTAACTTGCAAAAAGGTATGAATAGTCTTGGGGTCAGGCAAATGTAAATTGAATCTATCCAACGATAGTGTTATTGTTCTCAAAATGAAAACAGGGTATACAAAATGAAGTCATCAAAACAAAACTTGATCCAAGCATTCGCTACACATGTCTCCAAAGTCAGACCTGATAAAAATGCCCAAAAAGTCCAACCTGTATGTGTGTGTGTGTGTGTAAACAAGTAACCCCTGGTTGGACAGTCAGCGCTGGTGGGAATAAGAAAGTGGACATCAGCAGAAGCTGCGCCGAAGAAGAACGGAATACCTTTTTTTTTTTTCTTTTGTGATTCATTTGTGAGTTTTATTTGGCCTGGTAGGCGGCGAGCTCCTCGTCCTTCAATTGCAGATTGACCGCGGAGCGGGCCTGCTCGATGCGGACGGCCTCCTCCTTGTCAGCCAGCTGCGCCTCGAGGATGGCGACGTGAGCGTTCAAGAAGACCTCCTGATGGGCGTAGTGAGCCTTGACGCTCGCGATCTCGGTTTTGAGCTTCAGGGCGACCTTGCGATGAGTGGACCGAGAGACGACACCGACGGTCTCGGCATCTCTGAGGTCCAGGGAGGCGCTGCGGTGGGCCAACTGGGCCTTGAGGCTGGCAATCTCGGCGTCCTTGACGGCCGTGATCGCCTGGAGCTCGACCTCGGCTTTCTGGGCTCTCGAGGCGGCCTTGTAGGTTCTTTCCTCGTTGTAGCGCAAATGGGCCTCGAAAGCCCGAGAAGCGCCGACTTTGTCCGCCTCGGCAGAGCGGCGGAGCTGCTCAGCGGTGTCACGTTCGAGCTCAGTATTGTATAAGCTCTGCCGGACGTGGCGTAACTCGGCGGAGAGGTCGGCGCAGTAACGCTTGAGCCTGTGGCTCTCTTCATCTACCTCTTGGAGAGGTCGCTTAAGGCTCTGGGACGCCTTCTGGTCCTCGGAGAAACTGGGCCAACCGGTGACGGTGTCGGGACTACTGCTTCTAGCCTCCATGTTCTGAGTCGACTGTGTACCGGCTGTCTTGCTGGAAGTAGAAGTGAAGGGTCGTGGTGATCTGGGAGTGGAAGACATCTGGCTTGTTGTGGAAGAAGAACAAGAGATCTCTCTTGACAGATGAGCAAGGACAGCTGGTTGTGGTGTAGTTGTGGTGTGGTTGTGGTGTGGTTGGCTTGATCGAAGCACTAGAAGCGAGTGGGATTGGTGTGTGATAAGTAGCGAGTGAACTGAAGTAGATGGGAAGCGAAAGAATTGAGTGGTGTGAGTGGTGTGAGTGGCAGGATCTTCGTGAGAAGTCGGGGTGGTCGCCTTCTTTTTATACTTGTCCGCGATGCAAGGTTTTCAACTCAAGAGGATTAACTTTTCATTGTGCAACACTGTACTCAAAATCGGACGGCGTAGTCGTCGGTGCGTGCCTTTCAAAACCGCAATTCATAAAGTAAAAGCAGTACCATGACGTTCTAGCCAGGTCTGGACTCTTCCTAAGCCCTTTACGAAGGTATGGTGAAGCCATACATGCGTAATGGATGGGATGATATTCCAAAACTCTACGTGATGAAGACACTTAGTGCGGAGACCGTCGCCAGAGATGAGGCGGCCAGATACATCTGGGTACAAGTGAAGCCACGGAGGAGATCAACCGGAAAGCTCGCCATGAGGAAAGAATGTGGTATGAAGGGACGACCTTGGAGAGGCAATGGCTCGGAGTGCTCTGTCCACAAGAAGAAAACTCCATCCAAAGTCGGGATTTGGTTGACTTTGAGTACCCGCGGGGTGACGGTTGATCTCTGTAGATGTCGAGAATAGGAGAGAAGCAAATTGAAGGTGGGATGAAAGAGCCGGTTCGAGACCATTGGAAAGAGGGCAGAGGAGGCTGCAAACTTCAAATCTGCAGATTTAGAAAGCTTCAAAGCGGACATGACTGGCAGGGGAAAACATAATTGCCAGGAGAAAATGTTGAAAGCTTCAAAAGCGGACATGGCTGCTAGGGGGGATTTTTTTTGAAAGCTTGTTGCTGAGGACCTCACGCCGAAATGGAAAGGATGCGGAGAAGACTGGATTACTCCGGGCAGCGAGATAAAAAGTTGGAATATATGCATACCATAGTACAAAAGATTAACTCTAAAAATAGAGTGTATTAAAAATACAATGATAACGCTATTCCTTCCATAAGAATCCAGGATGAGTCCAGTCCATGTCTTCGATTTCCTGCTGTGGCTTGTCTCGAAGCTCGCCATCAACATCCAGGGCACGCCTTCTTCTATTGTCTCTCCTGATCCACAGTAACGTGAGGGTGCTGATGAGTAACCCTGTTCCTGCCGCAGCCAAGTTGAGACCATTGCCGATGCGGTAGTTGGGGGCGTCAAAGGGCAGGTAAGACCAGCCGCTGATGAGCCCGCCAATATTGCCAAACATGACATTGGTGCCGATGGCGGCGCTGCGAGCTGTGTCCCCGACCACGTTGGCTGATACCTGGGCATTTGTGAGGGCACCGAGGGAGAAGGCGGACGAAGCGATCAGAAACGTAGCCCCGTATCGCACCGACGCGTCATGGGAGCCTAAGAACATGCTGTAGCCAACCATGACTAGCGGGGCGGAGAGGATGAAGAAAATTTGGCGTCGGTCAATCCGCCAGCTGATAAGAGGAAATAGCACCGTGAAGAAGGCTCCAACAACATAAGGGGGGACAGTGAAGAGCTGCTTCTCAATCACGGTCCTGTCCTTGTAGATGGTGGCGACAATGGTGGGGGCAAAGAAGGCAAGGCCTTGCACGGTGATGTTGTTGAGAAGGAAGACAAATGCCGTGCTGAGTGTGACCGGATTGAATATGCCGCGTTTCAGTTTCTTGGTGTCGATTCTGTCCAGCACCTGCGTGCTGCCGACACGCTCAGACTGGACTCTCGCGATGGCGAGTCTCTTCTCTTCGGGGGTGAGCCAAGCGGCCGTCTCCGGCCGATCGGTCAGGATGGCAAAGGCCACGATTCCCAGGCCGATGGTGATGATGCCCTCTATGGCAAAGATCATGCGCCAGCTGTGGAGACTCCCGAAGCTCTCGAGCTTGAGGATGGCCGTGGCCAGCAGCCCCCCAAAGGCACCGGCTAGCGGCGCCATGACAATGTACAGGGACAGGCGAAAGGCCAGCTCGGACCGGCGGTACCAGCGGGAGAGGTAATAGGCAATACCAGGCATCATGCCGGCCTCGAAGATGCCGAGCAGGAAGCGCACGCCGGCAGCCTGCGGCACCGTGTTGACGAAGGCGGTGCCGACGGAAGCGACACCGAAGAGCACGGTGAGGAGGGGGATGAACCACCCGGGGCCAACCCATTTGCAGAGAACGTTGGATGGGATTTCGAAGAGAATGTACGATATGTAAAAGATGGAGATGACCATGTTGTAGTCGTAGCCTTTCATGCCAAGATCCTTATCCATGCCGGCGATTTTGGCGTTTCCTGCGGGAGGTAATGTTAGCATTTGCTTCCATGAATGGAGAAGATTCGATAACGTACCCAGATTGGCGCGATCAATGAAACAAAACAGATAAAGGATGGCGACAATTGGGACAATGCACATGTCAATCTTCAGCCGCAGGCGACGCTCGAGCCTGGGATCAAAGTTTACCGACTCGCTACTGTACAAAGTAAAAAGTGTTAGGCAGCGAAACTAATGGGAGGCTGGGAATTTGGACGGGGGCGTACGGACTCTTCGATGGTGATGTCGGCATGGCGAGAAACTGCCTGCATGGAGGCGGCCTTGAGGCTGTCAGAGCCGGAGGGATGTCGCTGTTCGTAATTCATGCTGCTGGCCAACACGCAGTGAGGATGCTCTCTGTGGAGGACAATCAGGGTACTGGAGCGGGGGAGGAACCAGCTCATATAGCTGCGGGGGAGGATACGGGGCTCATTGATGCAGATAATTTGGATGGGATGATGAATAAACAGATGATGAAAGGCTAGTCGAGGCGGGTAAAGTGATGAATGTGGAAAAAAACGGCAAGAGGATCCGCGGCATGCTAGGACGGGAGTCTCGTTAAAATTTGCTAGAAACCTGGGGTATGATAGCGCGGTGGTTAGGTAGGTACATACATACATACTGTACATACTGTACATAGTTATAGCGTAGTTATGGTTTGTTCAGTGGAGATGTTAGTTAGCCTCTTGCCGAACCCCAACAGGGGTCAAGGACTTGTCAAGGTTAATGCCAAGGGTAAGGTAATCTGTTTTGCATTGATAGTTACCTCCTTTTTATTTTGTTTTTATTTCCTATTGCGACTGAGTTCAGTATCAAAAAAAAATTCAACGTCGTAACACTTCTAAAAGGATATCTTTATGTAGAACTTCCCCCGTCAAGTATATGCACGTCTAAAATGTGCCGAGATCAGTCTTCATGCAGCGCCCACAGTGGCTGATATTGCCCCTGTATTGAATGTGGTGGCGCTTTTTAGGTATCTATCTGCCAGTTTTCAACAGGACAACCTCGTGGTCATCTCTGGTTTGGCAGCCACTGACGAAAAACGTTATGTTGAAGAAAACTTTTTACCTTCTTTCTCTCTCTCTTATTTCTTTGGAAAAATCATTGTGTGTCTCCAGTAGCGCAGTTTCTTACTCTTGCAGATAGGCAGAGTGGACAGCAATCTCTATGAACTTTGCCCCAGGCAAGTAAGTGACTTGGCCTTTTGGCCAGTCACACTCCGGGTAATATCACCAGCAGCCACTGGCCACCATCTCAAGCTGGTAACTCATCCATTTCAAGTATTTGTCACTGTTTACGCCCGCCAGTACCCCAGATTCGACCCCAACATCCCCCGCAGTCGCCGGTATCCCACCCTATCCCGCACTAGTATCAGCCGCCGATAATTTAGACAAGCCATGCCCTCGGTAAATTGAATCGGCAAGGCAGTTTCTGAATGATGAGTCGAGTCCCTATGGAGAACCCCAGATTCCCAGGAGTCAACTACCAGCCCGAGATGTAGGTCGAGAATATCGGCGGCAGAAGCTCGCTCTCACCAAGTCATCTAAAGTATCTAACTATGTAGCTAGGCCGCCGATCCTCACTCTCAAAAGTCGCCGGCAGCAGTGGCTGCATTGTTTTCCCCAGCCTAACTCATCCGTTGTTGAACCAGGCTGGCAGCCTGAAATTATTCGCCTACATACATATATAACAATGGTGTGGTCAGGCTGGTATTGCAGTAGCAACTCCAACTGTCCGGAGACAGATCCTCCCTGCAAGATAGTATTGCAGATCCCCCGCAGGTATACACTGAGTCATGGCTCAACCCAATATTCGCGTTGCCATCGTTGGTGGTGGCTTGGGCGGCGCTTCCATGGCAAATGCCCTCCTCAACAAACCTCGTCTAGATGTTCACGTCTACGAATCCGCCCCTGAATTTTCCGAGCGCGGCGCCGCCGTAGGTATCCCTACCCATGCCATTGGTGCGCTCGAAGCCATCATTCCCTCGGCTAGAGACGTCATCTTGGATAAGGCAGGTGCAGTGCCTTCCAACTCGTCCCGAATAGTGCTGGTACGCCGTACACCCGGTGCCATATCATTCCATCGCATAGTCTACTTACTACTGCTGCCCCATACAGGCATCCGGTCCCCATGCCGGTGAAAAGGTGTTCGACATCCCCTCGAGCGACCAGAATGTCATCGTCCACCGAGCTGCCCTTCTCTCCGCCCTCGTCGCGCCACTGCCCAAGGCAGCTCTACATGTCAACAAGAAGCTCGAGACAGTCAGCGTGCAGGGGAGCAAGATCAATTTGGCCTTCTCCGACGGCGCCACAGAGACCTTTGACGCCGTCATTGGCGCGGACGGCATATTTGGATCCGTTCGCAAGCACGTTCTCCAAGATGGCGCTTCCCTCCACGCCGCCACTCCAGCGGGGTTCTGGGATTGCCGATATCTGGTGCCGTTCGGAAAAGCCAAGGCGGCGCTTGGCGCCAGATACTTTACGGAGCATCGCCAGTATTGCTGGTGCGGAGGCGGGGCGTTCATCATGCACGACGTCCTCGACAACGGTGAAACCGTGCAGTGCGTCGTATCCGCGGTCGAAAAAGACCAGCCAGAGGACCGCAGCCGGCCGCTGACCCGTGAAATTCTCGAAATGGCGCTCAAAAATTGCCTGGATGGGCCCATTGCGAGAAACATGATCGAGGTACGCAGCCACGGCTATAAGGTTTCGCTTATAAAAAAGACTTGGCGCTGATATTTTGTACTAGCTTCTGCTCCAGAGCCCGGATTTGCGACTGTATTCTCAGTGGGAACACAAGTCTACGCCTGCTTATGCCCGCGGTAACGTGTGCATCATGGGCGACGCAGCTCATGCCTCTACTCCCTGGCAGGGTAGCGGTGCCGCAATGGCAATTGAGGACGCCGCGGTCCTGGGTGCGCTGCTGGGCGATGTCGAAAAACCGGAAGAAGTAACTATCGCGTTCCGGGCATACGAGCAGGTGCGGCGGTTGCGTTGCCAAAACATTATTGACTCGAGCAAAGTCACGGGTCAGATAATGTGCTGCCAAGGCCAAGCGGCCTCTGCTGACGCGGACGCAATGCGTAAGTTGCTGGGCGAACGCTGGGGTTTTATCACAGGCTTTAATATTGTTGAGGAAATGCAAAAAGCAGTTTCGCGATTTAACCAGCTGAAAGAATGAGGATGGACGCACCAATCGGAAATTGTGCCGATGCGCACCTCCACAGAACAGCCGCATATCGATTCCGTCATCGACCCTATCAATATATTTTTTGCACCGTGTGCTTCACGATGACTCGACTTTGATGTTGGTAGTTACATTGCCCTGGGTAGCACGACTGTACGGGCACGTCTCCTTTGTCTTCTCCACCAGCTTCTCCAGGTCCTCCTTCTTGAGGCCCTTGACCTTGACGAGCATTTCGACCCTGATGCCCAGGTCCGCCTTCTTCAGGTCGCCGACCATGTGCACCGTCGTCTTGATGACGCTGTCCTCCGCCTTGGACGGCATCTTGAGGCCCAGCCGCGGCGCGACGATGCCCATGGCGGACTGGAAGCACGCGCCGTAGCCGGCCGCGAACAGCTCCTCCGGGTTCGTCTTGCCAGGCCCGCCGGCGCCACCGAGCCCCTTGGGCATGCCCAGGTCCAGCACGAGGCCCTCGCTGCCCTCAACGTGTCCGTTGCGCGCACCGACGGTCCTGGCGTGCGCGGAGTAGAGCACTGGCGCGGTGTCGGTGTTGAGGAGGCGGCGGTGCGCGGGGACGGAGGCGCGGGGAGCGCAGCGCAGGAGGGGGCGCATGACTGCTCGTGAGGAGAACATGATGTAGCGTGAATGACAGAGACTTTTGTGGTGTTATGGTAGGGTTGAATTGAGTTGCTGATTGTTGGGTAGCGAGTTGGAACTGAAGGGAGCTACGTCTTGGTCACCACGGCATCTGCGGGAAAGCTATCTTAGTCCGAGGTAGTTTCTGAGTGCATCATGACGTCAACGAATAGCGGGCTACTACTAGGGTCACGAAGGACTGAACAAGTTTGCACGGTATGAGAATTCTACAAGCATTGTCATTATTGAGAAAAAAGACGAATTGAATCATTATTAGGGTCATTTTCTACATGTGTTCTCGCACTCACAGTAGTGGTGGTATTCGGATCGTCACCCACGCCCCACCATAGCTGCATGGCGTTGCTGTTGAATCTTATCTGATGAATGTGACATGCAGTGAGGAGAGCACCCTCAGGAGAGCATCTTCCGGTTAATTTGGTAGTCACTCGTTGGCCTCAGCCTATCTTACCAGACACGACCAATGAATATGGCAGACACTCTTTCTTCGAAGCTAGATTCTGGTGCAGTCATGCCATACGTTTCGAGTGTCCAATATCTGGACTTATAAACTAGGGTAAGTTGTGGGTGATTCATGAAGGAACTGGAGGGGCTACTGTCCAGGGGTCGGTTGGTCGTTGC
This sequence comes from Cordyceps fumosorosea ARSEF 2679, assembly GCF_001636725.1. Classification (NCBI taxonomy): domain Eukaryota; kingdom Fungi; phylum Ascomycota; class Sordariomycetes; order Hypocreales; family Cordycipitaceae; genus Cordyceps; species Cordyceps fumosorosea. Next base: position 1,540,103 of record NW_017387304.1, on the reverse strand, counting down.
AAGGCTGGTGGAATCGGGTCTCGCCCAGATAGCCTTGCCAACAAACCCATGATTCATTTTGAGATGATTGCAAAGCTTGTTACCGACTGTTTGCAAAAGGCGATGAATGATTCGCTGGAAGGATGTGACAGGCCATGGCTGCCCAAGATCGCGTGGTGCTTGGAAATGAACTGCTGTTGATTGGCTGGCTGACCCCCTATGCCATGGCTGCAGCCAATCATAGCCATCCCAATTTCGCCCCAAGGTCAGCAACCTGGGCCGATCTCGAGCGCTGTGGGCCTTGATTCCAAGTATAAAGACGTCACTGTATAACCTCCAACAGAGGGGTTGTTATTCTTCACTCTTCACAGCGCTTCCTTCATACACATCTGCAACTTGAACTCCATCAAAAACTGCCTCTCTTTCTTCAAGAACTTTCCCACCCTTCACCAACCCTCACCAACCTCCACCAACCTTCACCATGACTGCTTTCAAGGCTTCCACTTGCTGCCGCCAGGGCGCCTCTGAGTGTGCTTGTGGTATGTTTCACACAACCTAACCTCATGTACTTAATAGCTGCGATGCTAACTACATACTCTCCAGCCCGACAGGCTACCTGCAGCTGCGGCCAGAAGCAAGCCCTCCACTGCACCTGTGACAAGGCCGCCACCGAGAACCGCATCCAGGCCGGTGCTCGCTGCTCGTGCCGCGCGCGCCCTGCTGGTGAATGCACCTGCCAGCGCTCCGCGACCGAGAACGCCCCTCCTGCCGGACCTACATGCTCTTGCGGTCTCCGCGCTGCCGATGCGTGCACCTGCGAGAAGGCCTCCGACGGTGGCTTCAACCCTGCCAACGAGATCGACTTTACCACCCGCAAGTAGGGTTCGCCAACAACATGCATTTTTCGCACACCGTTCTTGTTTGGATGACTAGTTTGGAGCTGCGCATGGGATGGAGCTCTGGCGTTTCAGGGTTGATTTTTAGCAAGCGTGTTGATGATGGGAAGCACTCGGGCCTCCATAAAGGCTTACTCGAGTAAACCCTGCAATCACACATGGGTCGGACTGCTGCAGCATTTACACACGGGTGCGGAAACAAAGAGATACAGGCAGGAGAACTGTAGACTCAAAATACCAATAAGCCGGACAACAAGGGGTCCGCAATCATGATAATCGCGCACTTTTAGGATAGCAATCGATGACTTCATCAGCTGAACAGTGTCTCGTGCGGAAGTGTACTGTGTTGTAGCTGATCATCAAAACAAATGAGGAAATCGGGCCGTCGTACAGCGCATATGCTCACCGCCCGGTGGAACGACCTATCCATTCTGCCGGACATAATCAAAAAAGTTTCGTGGGCGGTCAGAGCTCCTGGGCTAGGCGCCTGGTGAGACACGGCAAGCTCACCCACGAGTGGCTCCATCGGCGCCAGGTTACCAACGCGCATTTTCGTCGCTCCCAGCCCCAGGAGGATCAAGCTTTCCAGTCTTCATTCCATCAAGCCAACCTCGCCCTCCCATTGGTTTTGTCCGCGCAAGGCGGTAGTTACTTGACTAGCTGTCTCATTTACCAGCGCCCCGTTCTCTCAAGGCAACTCATTCCTTTTTTTTGGCCTGCTTTCTCTTTTCGCGCAGCCGACTGTTTTCCTTCACTGTCTCGCGCTACGGCTCTAGAGCAAACGTTGCGACGCCAAATTCTAGCCGGCGCCGCCCCTTCCCACCAACCCCCTTAACTTTCGTCCCGTCAAGATGCCAGCTGCAAAGGAGGAGGCATCCGCAGCCAGTGCAACCGCGAACACAGCCGTTCGCAGGAAGAAAATCACCGCGAAAAAGCCGGCCTCAGACGTCGCGCAGGCTAAGACCGCGACAAAGAAGAAGACGCACACCGCACCAAAGACCAATGGCAACGCCGCTGCGTCCAAGAATACGGCCGTCCCCAAGACAAAAATAACCGCAAAAAAGTCAGCCTCAGACTCCACGCAGGCCAAGACTGCCACAAAGAAGAAGATGGACACTGCGTCAGAGCCCAATGGCAACGCTGCTGCGTCCACGAATGCGGCTGTCCCCAAGACGAAAATGACCGCGAAAAAGCCAGCCTCAGACTCCGCGCAGGCCAAGACTGCCGGAAAGAAGAAGGCGGACACTGCGCCAGAGCCCAATGGCAACGCCGCCGCGTCTAGAAAGCGCAAGGCTTCCGTTGAGGCCACCGATGAGACAGAGCGCACCAAGAAAGTCAAGGCAGAGACCCCCGCGCCCCGTGCCATTGCCGTTCCCAAGCCCAAGAAGGTCTTCCCGGACATTGGCAAGATCGTCAACGAGGTTCCCGGCCAGATCCTCGACGTCTACGTGTTTGGCGAGGGTACCTCTGGAGAACTCGGCTTGGGCAGCAAGAAGGTGAACGGCAAGAAGCCCATCGATGTGAAGCGACCTCGCCTCAACGAAAACCTTGGGGCCAAGTCAGTCGGGGTCATCCAAATTGCCTGTGGTGGCATGCACGCCGCCGCACTGACGCGCGACCACAAGATTCTGACATGGGGCGTCAATGACCAGGGCGCGCTCGGACGCGACACGAACTGGGATGGTGGTCTCAAGGATATGGACGGCAACGACTCCGACTCGGACAGCGACGATGATGACACCGGTATCAATCCCGAAGAGAGCACACCTACTGCGGTTGGCGAGGAGTACTTTGCTCCCGGTACGAAGTTTGTCCAGGTTGTCGCTAGCGACAGCGCCACCTTTGTCCTGACGCAAGACGGACGCGTCTATGGCTGGGGTACTTTCCGCTCTAGCGATGGTGTTCTGGGCTTCACCGAGTCCATTAAGATCCAGCAGCGGCCTATGCTTCTGCCTACCCTCAAGAATATTACCGCTCTGGCCGCCGGTTCCAACCACATTTTGGCTCTTGACACCAAGGGCAACGTCGTTGCTTGGGGTTGTGGTCAGCAGAACCAGCTCGGTCGCCGCATCATTGAGCGCAACAAGATGTCCTCCCTGACCCCTCAGGGCATGGGACTTCCCCGCGGCAAGATCGCCAAGATTGCTTGCGGTGCCTACCACAGTTTTGCGGTCGACAAGAATGGTGCAGTCTGGGGCTGGGGCCTCAACAACTTTGGCGAGATTGGTGTTCAATCCAACGCCGGTGAAGATGATGCGGTTATCCTTAAGCCTGCCAAACTGACCGATCTGGAGGATCATGTCATTACTGATATCGATGGTGGTGTTCACCATTCTCTAGCCTGCTCTAAGGACGGCACGCTTTTCACCTGGGGACGTGTTGACGGCTACCAGGTCGGGTTCGAACTCGACGAGTTGAACAAGGACGACGTCATCTTTGATGAGAGAGGCTCGCCTAGAATCTTGGTGAAGCCCACGGTTAACCCCGAGGTATCTGGCATCCGTGCTGTCGCCGCAGGCTCTGACAACAACTTTGCCGTTGCTAGGGATGGTAAAGTCTACTCCTGGGGATTCTCCAGCAACTATCAGACTGGTCAAGGCACGATAGAGGACATCACGACTCCCACGCAGATTGACAACACCGCTATTCGTGGAAAGCAGATCATTGGTGCCGGTGCCGGTGGCCAGTTCTCTGTGGTCTTTGGCAAAGCGGATGCCCAGACCAATGGAACCCACTAAGCTGCGCAGTATTAGTGTCGAATAATTGCTACTACTGGGGGGCGCATGTATAATTTGGGCATGACATCTTTACTTTTGATTCCTTTCTTCTGTCCTGCTACTTTGGGTTACACATTTTCGATTTCTTTTTCCCTCATAATGCTTGCTTGGTAAACGCGGCCGGCGAGAGAGCTGGCTCTCGTCCACACATTTTCATTTTTCTAGTCTCAGCATGTTTGTCTCTTTGACTTTGCGCTATTTGCAGATCAAAGGCCGGTGGGTTGTTCACTGGGGAGGAAGAGCTACTGACTGGTATAACGGAAAAGAAATGAGCACCGAAGGGATGGTCTTTTGTCACGAAAATATATTTGGATCGACTGAAACGCATAATAAAAGACGCACAGCAATTTGCTTTTAAATACTCTCCAACTGATAAACATGATCTAACGGACAGATGTAGAGTTTTCTCTTGTATTATTGTCGCTTCTGATTTATGAGACTGCGCATGGGCAGGCCACTGATTTTGGATTTTGTTTATTCATTATTGGGTGCGTTCCATGAGCCCTCTCGTATCTTTAATGTCTTTGAAGTGACTTTATAGCTTGAGAACTTTCATGATACACCACAAATTCGCATCGAACCTCCGAGTCTTGAGATTTTGACGCATCCCCAACCATTGTCTACCAAGCATCCCATCCCAACCCGTAGTTGATTCATTACAAAGAAATTTTGCCCTCGCTATGCGCCCAAATGCAAAACCACTATATATATCCATTGTCCTCGTCCTGTTTGACAGTCTTCCCAGCTCTTGTAAGCAGGAGGAAAGCACCAGTTTCCAGTCTTCACCCTCCCACCAAGACCGCCCTCAAATTGTAACACCCGCGGCCCTTCCTCAGGAGTTGTTGAGCTTGGCCGCCGCGTTGGCGAGGGAGCCGCTGCCGCGGCTGCTAAAGATGCCCATGATGCCGAAGCCGACGTAGAACAGGCCGAGCGGGTAGGCGACGAGCGCGCGCATGCCCTTCATGCGGCCGACGGCGCAGAACATGCCACTGGCGCTGTACGTGCTCCACATGATGGCGAAGCTGGTGAGGATGATGCCGAGCGGGGTGTCCATGGGCATGACGACGCCGAACATGCTGGTGATGACGAGGGGCAGGAGGCAGTAGCCGAGGACCGAGGCGGAGCGCGGGAAGGTCAGCGTGGCGGAGAAGTGGCCGCCGCCGTGGCCGGCGGTGCCGTGCGCGGTCGAGCCGCGGCCGGGTGGCGGAGGGGGCGCTTCGCTGCCGTACTGGTGGCCGTGGAAGGCGGAGGAGTCGTCGCCGGCGGCGGGGGACATGAGGGAGAGGATCATGTGTAGAGAGGTCGAGCCGAGGAGGGCGAGGCCGTAGATGTAGCCGAAGTGGACCTTGCCGGAGAAGAGGAGGAAGAAGCCGAAGAGCAAGAAGAAGAACATGGGGCCGAATAGGTCCGAGTCGTCCATGATGTGCTGGTCAATGTGTCGGAAGGGGTTCAGTACCGCCAGTGTCTATCAGAAGCATAACAATGTCAGCAGACGCAGTCTCTCTATCGCGCCTCGTCCTACCCTCGCCCTCCTATCGTCGCGTTGGCCAGGACAAAAGAAACGTACCTTGGATTGGATGTGGCCAAAGTTGACGCCCAGCTCCTCCAGCAGCGGCGGCTCGCCGTCGTAGCCCTCGGTGGAAAAGGCGGCCAGCCAGCCGGTGCGCAGTCCGCCGTGCTCGCCCATGCGGCCCGATACGCCGCCCGCGCCGCCGAAGCTGCTCGAGGAGAAGCCGCCGTTCTGCGAGCCGGCGGCGGCACCGCTCATGCTGCCGCCCGGATACCCGTAGGCGGCCTGCTGCGGCGTCGCGGCGCCCGAGACGCCCGGCGTGTAGGCTGACGGGTAGAACTGGAGGTTTTGCGCGCCGTCGGCGCCGTAAGGGGGCGCGGCGCCGCCCTGCCCGTAGTAGTTTGACATTGTTGGTTGTTGCGGGCTGTGGGATGTGTGGTTGTGCGTGCGCGCGCGCGCTCTGGTTTGGGTGGGGTGTTTGTTGGATGGAACGGGATGTTCGATTCGATTGCTGGGCGGGATTTGTAGAGGAGTGCTAGGGAAGAGGTGAGATGGAAAGTTGGAGAGGCTGGCTTTTCCGCGAGTTGAGAACAGCTTGCGAAGCAGCTGCCTCTTGGATTGGACTCCTGAATGTGGCCAACTAGCTTCCTCAGCTTGGAGACCCACATGCGCTCAAGTTGCCGCCCTTGGGGAACGCGCAAGCTAAAACAGCTGTTGAATGTGGCCTTTTGAAGTGAATGGGAGGAAAAAGCTTCCAACTGTACCGTACTGATTAATTATTAATTTTGCTAATTTTAGAATAAATAAATGCTAAAATGAACCCGATGCTCATTTGCAAAGATAGGTCTTTGCATGCCGGTATCTGTGTACCTATCTCTCATGCTCAACAAAGCTCCAGCTAGAACGTCTTCCCTTCAATACAATCAAGCCAGTGAAACGTATACTATTTCCTTCTTGCTCCGAAAGAAGCGGCAGTTGATCTCGCGCTGGCGGCAAACCTGTCATAGTCCTGAGCCAGCTCGGGAAAGGGCCTGAGAATCTCCATGATCTGGGCGCGAAGCTCCGAAACGCGCGCTTGGTTATTCGGCTTGGACATGGCTATCGACAGTTCGGTCGTGGTTTGAGTTACGGTATCGAAATCCGCCTTGCGGAGAGTACACTGTGTCGATAGCCTGGGTCAGAATAATAATGCACGGGCTAGGCAGTGAGCTGGGTGACTGGTCGTGCAAACCTGAAGACGGTGGCCATAGCGGGCGACGAAGAACATTGTGTCATCCGCATATCCAGGCACCCCAAGCAGGGCGTCATTAAGTTCCTGCGCACGTTTATCACTGTCTTCAGTCGACATTTTGACGGTAGATGCGGTTCTTGCTTCATGAAAACTCAAGTGCCGTCCTATGAGCTCTCTGGGCTAACTAGTCAACCATGTCAACCCATTGATTGAGTCACGGTAACGCGAGGCTGAGACCACGGGCGCTCTGGCGGCCCACCTGCCCTTGAGGCTTACATGCACAACGCAGGCACCGCTTTGTCGGGTGCTGAGGCGATTTTCCTCCATAATTCAAAACCTCTGATGAGGAAGTCGTACAGAGAATTTTAAACATGAATTCCCGATCTCAGCCCAGTTACCCAAGTCACTCTGACTATATCCACGATCACCGCTGACGCAGGCAACCGCAACGGCATACGATTGGGATGAGTCAGCACTGATCGGCACTTCCCTTCCGAAATAGTAAACTTTTTTTTTCGCGGCCAAGATTTATCATCGTCGCGACCGGTAAACACTCTTTGCCCACCACATACAACCTGCACCACATCTTGACCGGCGCAATATGCCACGAAATCCTCCTCGCCGTGATGGCGGTGGTTACAAGCCACCAGGGAGTCGCTTTCGGCCTCGCGACGGACAATCGAGAAATGGCGACGGCTGGCGGCCCGACAACTCGTATTCCGACCGAAGAGACCGCGGCGGCCCAAGATCGCGCGGGAATGGCAACCGGCCTCCGCCATCCAACCGCTTCAATGTTCCCCAAGGCGACTTTACTTTTCGTATGGATAAACCAGCCGGCATGGGTGAGTCCAGTCCCGGTGGCCGCGGCCACCATGCCGGCGACGGGAGGCGCGACCAGCGTCGACCCCAACGAGGCCGCGGAGGTCGTAGGTGGCAGCCCCCGCTGCCGGCTGAGCGTGCACTCATATCCGGTGCTACCTTGAATTTACCCGAGGAGCGACTGGACGGTCTCAGCGGTTCGAATAAGTTCCGGGATCTAGACGAACTCTCAGACGACGATGAGCTCGCCATGGACATCTCATCACATTCTGAAGACGAAGAAGGCCAAGAGCCGTCCACGAAAAGGCAGCGGACAGGTGCAGCTGCGGAGAGCGCAGCGCAGGCACCTAAGTGGTCCAACCCGGACCCTTACACTGCACTGCCCTGCCCCGAAGACACCACACACAAGAGGCGCGACGTCGTCAAGTTGATTCGCAAAGCACGTTTGGAGGAAAAAGGAAAACTGGCAGCACCGTCGCAGGCCGAGGACTTTTTGTCCTTTGATCCGACTGAAGATGAAGACGAGACTAGCGAGGAGTCGGACTCCGATTCTGAATCTGAGCCAGATTATGAGCCCCCCCCTCCCGCGCTGCCCAGCGATCAAGCACCCACGAAAGTAACTCTATCACATGCCCTGCCGCAGCGGCCGCCGATGCCTGAGATAAGCTCTTCTGCTAGTACTTCCAACCCTCTTGGGTCCCGAAAGCGGACAATTGATGATGAAATTAAGCCGCCAAACTATGGGTCATTCAAAAAGGGAGGAGTGAGACCAGCCAAAGGTTCCATCGCAACGTCGTGGCTCACGAAGAAGGGAGAAAATCCTTGCCCTTGGGCGACGGTGGATCACAGTGCAACAACGGATATGGCGTTCCGCCTTCATAAAGAAGTCATGGATTTCTATGAGTATGTTCGGCCGCGCGACTTTGAGCAACGCATTCGAGATAATCTCGTCGACAACCTCAAACAGGCTATGAGACGTGATGGGAGAAATTTTGCGAGTGCGCATGTCTTCCCGTTTGGCTCATTTATGTCAGGCCTATATCTTCCCACCGCAGACATGGATATTGTCGTTTGTTCGGCAAGCTTTATGCGAGGCGGCCCGCCTACCTACCTTGGTGCCAAGAGTTGGCTTTACAAGTTCCAAAAGTTTCTGGTTTCCCAGAGAGTGGCCGACAGCGATGCAGTCCAGGTAATTGCGCACGCGCGAATACCTCTAGTCAAGTTTGTCGACAAAATTACTGGCCTAAGAGTCGACATTTCATTTGAAAACCTCGGCGGTGTCGATGCCATTGAGACATTTGTCAAGTGGAAGCAGCTCTACCCATGCATGCCCATCCTCGTTACCGTTATCAAGCACTATCTTCTTATGCGCGGCCTGAACGAACCGGTCAACGGTGGAATTGGCGGCTTCTCCGTTATTTGCTTGGTTGTCAGCATGTTGCAATTATTACCGCAGGTTCAAAGTCGAAGTCTCGTCCCTGAACATCATCTCGGCGAGATGTTGCTTGAATTCTTTGATCTCTATGGGCATCAGTTCGACTATGAGGTCAATGCTATTTCCCTCACCGCGCCAGCAGGCTATGTTAAAAAGGTAAGTTACGCAAAATACAAGATTGGAATGTAGGCTGATCATCTTTTAGTCCAACGTTCGTTCATTTACCTACAAGAGCACGGACAGGCTATCCATCATTGATCCGAACAACTCTGAAAATGATATTTCTGGGGGCTCCTCAAACGCAGCCACCATTTTCGAGCGCTTTGGCGACACATTCGTTGCGCTTCGCAAAAGAATGGACGAAGTCGCAAACGATCAGTCATGCGGCGGCATACTCGACGTCATAATGAAAGGCGATTACTCCTCCTTTCACATGCAGAGAGCTTTCTTGAAGAAGGTCCACGAGAAGTTCATCGGACCTTGCTCCAATTAATCGGACGGATACAACATTTTCGAATTCACTTCATTGTACAATCTTTACGCTGCGGTCTCAGTCAACGGACGCGGACCAGCGCACATACGACACGACATAGCTTAGGTTTGGTTCGGTTATCGAAACGAGGAATCTGGAATTGAGAATAGGCGCTGGTTTTTTTTTTCTTGATTCGGACACGGGCCGCCGTCGCACGGTCGAGTTATTCCTATTGATGGTCATTGGTCGGTTTTCTTTTCGCATTCTTCCGATACCCATGGGTTAGCATTGTTGGACAACCGTCCGGCACGAAATTCACGATGGCAAAATTTCTGTTTTCTTTTCTTCTCTACTTGCTCTTGATTGCTTGCTAACCCCTACAGTGACACGTGGCTAGATTGACATCATGTCTTAGGAACACTCTTATCTCCTTCAAGCGGCTCGGGCGGCTCATGTTATCTGCCGTTGCTTAGAGATGATATTTCTGTGGCTCCCTGAGCCACGCATTTTTCTCTCACTGCATTCCTCGCTACATGCAAGGGTGTGGAGAGGGGAAGGTTCCATCATGATCTTTGAAGAATTGAGTTGAGCTGGGTATCTTGATGCCTGGTGGGTGGCATTTGGTCTTGTGGTATAATACAAGCGCTGGTGCGCTGCGAGTCTGTCTATCCATGAATGACAAAGCTGTACAGTTCAGTCACCGTCTCGTGGCCGACTTTTTGAAAGAAGGGGTGCTTCGATTTGTTGATGCTGGCTTCGACAATCTTTCGCGTCAAGTGGGCCATTTCGTTGCTGTGCCTGGACATGCCAGTCTTCATGAGCGCCGCCGTGCCAAGCTCCCTGATCAGGTCGGCCCAGAGCTCCTGCCAGCGGGCCAGGGAGCGCAGCAGCGCCGGGGCGGTAAAGGGCATCATGGACATGATGTCGGCGGTGATGGCGACGTTGCTCAGAGCTGCACGAGTTGCGTTAGCCAGGCGGTTGATGGGATGGGAGAGGAAAAGTAGGAGAGGGGGAGGGGTAGGAGTCGCGTACCCACGGCGGCAGTGCTAAGGTCGTGGATGTTGTACGAGTCCCGCGGGCACTGCTCGGCGCGGTTCCACTTGTCGGCCATGAGGATATCGATGAATTGCCGGATATTGGACTGCGCAGAGACTGGAGAGGATGGACCAGATGTGGAACTCGCGGCGGAAGACGAGGGGGAGGGGGAGTGGTGGCCGCTGCGGAGGCGCTTCTCATCACCGGCCACGGCTGCGGCAAACTCGGCTTCGTCGGCGGCGTCCCAGACGGCCGTGGAGCACGGATGGTCGCAGTTGAGCTCGGTGGTGGCCATGATGGGCATGCAGCGAAACATGCCGCACTGGTGCCAGTCGGCCACCGCCGTCCAGGTAGCGATGCTGCCGAAAAGTTGTTCAGCGAAGGGGTTGATGCCATCTCAGGTGAAAGGAAAAACGTACCGTATGCAGGTCTCGCGGTGAACGAAGAGCCGCCAACCCTCGCCGGGAGCGTGCCGCACGTTCATCAGGTCCAGGTGGCGCACCACCCACGCGAGCTCCGGTATGCGCCGCACGCGGCTCTGCCGGCGCGACGACACGCTGTTGTTGATGGCCAGCAGGTAGACGATGACCAGCGCCGCCTGCAGTGCCTCGAGCGCCGCCGGCGTGGGCAGCAGCGGCGGTCGAGGCGCGGTGGCGGCGAGGGCGTCGTGCAGCTCGCGAAAGACGTACTCCTCAGCGAGGCGCAGCAACCCGCGCACGGCGAGGACGTCGTCGAGCGGCGGGCTGCGAAAGGCGCCCTGGACGGCGAGGCTGAGCAGCAGCGCGCGCGAAGACGGCGAGGAGGCGCGGAAGGAGGGCACGTGGACGATGGGGAAGTGCACGTGGCTGAGGCGGAAAAAGGTGGCGGCGAGGCGGCGCAGGTTGGCGGCGGAGAGGGCGGCGGCGACAGCGGCGGCGGAGAAGGCAGGCTGCTGCTTGTAAGTCGGGTCGCTGGCGCGCAGCTCCTGGTCCAGGTCGCGAAGCGCGTTGACGAGCAGCAGCGAGGTGTCCTCCACGCCCTCCGCGGAGGAGGAGGAGGATGAAGGGGGGCTGGGGAGGAAAGGGTTGAGGATAGCAGCGAAGGGGTCGGCGGGGTCGTCGAGGGAGAGCATGTTGATGTCGTCGGCGTCGTCGAAGTTGAAGAGGGCGTCGTCGAGCATGGTGGCGTAGCTCCACGGATACCATTCCATTGGGTCGTCCCCGGCGGCGGTGGTGGCGGGATCTGAGGCCGGTGAAGGTTGGGACGGGTCGTCGCCGCCGCCGGAGAGGAAGCTCATGTCGGGGATGCGCTCCGTCTCGGAGCTGGGGTCGTCGGCCAGGTGTTCGAGCATCGACGCTGCGTGCGGGTTGATGAGGTTCTTGATCCAGGGCATGCTCTCGTCAGCGCGGTGTGGGTGGCTATTCGCTGGGATGGCAGGCTGCGTCAGGCGGCTCGAAGCCGATGACGCTTGGGTGTGTGGCGTCTCCAGCGGCGCGGATGATGATGACGACGACGGCGTAGACTTTGGCACCACCTCTTCGGCGGCGGAGGCGACCTCCCGCGGGCGGCATGGCAGGCGCCGGAGCAGACACCGGCCGCAAGGGTGTCCCTTGTCGCAGGACACCTTGCTCGTGAAGCAGGCCTCGCACGCCTGGGGCTTGCGTCCGCGGCGGAGCTCGGGGACGACGACCTCGAAGTCCTTTTTGATGCAGCTGAGCATGTGCTTGCGACATACATCCCTGAGTGGGACTTGGGGGTTAGAAGGGAGAGATACTTGTGGGTGTATGGGGTTTTGGTGAAGATGAAGATGAAGCTTACCCTCGTCCAAATTCCTTGTCGCAGTATATACAGCGGAACTTGCCAGTGGCGGCGTCTAAGAAGACATTGTTAGCATGTCTAGGTGGAAACGTGGCCGCATGGAGTGAGAATGGAAGCGCGGCGAATAATATCATGGCTAGGCAAGCAAAGTCTGTAAAGAACAGAAAACAGACATGACGAATGAGCTAGAAACGTAATTGAAGATGGGAAATCACCGAGGGGCTTGGGGTCTAGGGGAGTTGGGGGCCCACGCCTCCGGCCGACCCATCCCATGCGGGCAGAATATGCAGAGGTCAGGTCGGACCAATTGTGCTTAACTTACGCGTGGCTTCGTGGCGACGGAGGTGGGTGTTCCTCTGGTAACGCTTGCCGCAGGTCGCGCAGACATATGTCCTGGCAGCAGCAGCGGCTGAGGATGACTCCGAGTCTCCGGGCCGACCCGAGTTGTCCGGGTTGTCCGGGTTGGGAGGCATGAGGTCCCTTGCTCCCAGGCCTCTTACAAAGTTCAAGAGCCCAAATGCCCTGTTCCTGCTAAACAAGAAACACAAACACGCGTAAAAATGCGTCGAACACGCGGCAGAAACCGATGAGGTGGGTTGTAGGGGATAATATCCAGGGGTGTTGCTGGTGGTGGTCAGTGTAAGAGCGTGGGTTTTCTCCAGGGGAGATTGGAGGTGGGTTTTTCTCCGAAGCTGCTGCTGGACCGAGATGAGTGGGGCCGTGCTCTTCCGGCGGTCGGCCCGTCGCTGTCTCCGGAGGGGAGGAGGCTTATATAGAAGTACAAGATGGCGCATGTGCAGTCCGGTTAAAGCCTTCTAGCATTGTTAGTTCACCTGCTCGTATGCTTGAAAGTAGATACCAAATTCGGGATACGGCGAGTGTTGAGCGAAAACAAGTGTGCCGTCCAAGTAGGAGTCATGTCGTTGGGGGGTTGCCCCAGTCAGCTGGCAGGGCTCTCTCTTGTTCGTGTAGGAGCACGTTGCTACCCTCCCGCAGACCGCCCTCGGGAGACTAGTAATAACAAACAAGGTTGCGGGATGTATGTCACCGATGATAAGATCCGCATGTCCCGTTCGTGTTGGTTTTGCTGGTGGTGGCATGGCGCTTCCGCCCTATGCGGTCTGACTGACCAACTCATGGTGCAGCCACATTCCCAGTGTATCCTAATAAAGTAGTTTCAAAGTCTACTGGGGTTTAGCCTAGTATTGGTCGCCCTTTTCCTTTCCTTCCTCTGGCGGTGGCTTACTCTCCTGGCTTACTCTCCCTTTGGTGTCGCTTCGCCTGCAGTCCGTCGCTCACCACCAAACCTTCGCATGTTTAGGAAAAGGCATTGTTCATTAGGTCGAGACTTGCAAGCCACTTTAGTAGAAGTCTGGAAATTCATTTGATAAATATATGATAAATGTCTCCGATTCTTACTTCACAATTTTGCCTACATGCGACATTATGTCTTACCATCTTTACACAGTAGAACGTCGCGCGGAAGATTCGGAGAAGCCGCCCCCCCTCTGACAGTTCCTTGAACAATGAATGCATCGCGCGGGGAAGATAGCGCGTACTCGGGTAAAAGTCTAAGTCTCGGTTAACTACTTGATAGAGGTGAGTGCAAGCGCACAATCGCCGATATTGAAATCGACATGAGCATTCCTGGCTCTTCCACCTATCCAGCTAAAGTCTCCAGCTGACGGTGCCGATCGAGTTCTTTCTTGTTCCCAAGGCCCCAAATCAGCAGAGCAGAAGATAAATATGAAGATTTCTATCCTTTTAAAAATTGCGACCTCATTGCTTGCGGTGGCAGATGCCGTCTCAGCCTTCCCACCCGTGACCTTCGGCAGAGGCTCCCCAGGCTGTGGTGTCCGTGCCCGAGGGGCTGGCAGGCAAAGAACGATTAAGTATCAGATGGGAAGCACAAAACGCAGAAGTCACAGACGCGAGTCCATAATGTACTTGCCTCGTCACTACGACACGGACAGGCCGACGCCTTTGATTCTGGCCTTTCACGCCCATCGCGAGGACGCCGACGAGATGAACGAGAAGACGCGATTCACCAATTGGAGGTTCAACCCGACCTTTGCAGTGCACTACCTGCAAGCTCGAAGGGTATGTTAAGGTCCCAGATTTCTCTAGATGTGCACTTGCGCTGACGCCGAAGCAGAAACGCTGGCTCGCTGGTGAAGACCACGCCGAGATGGAGTCCCCAGACTTCAACTACACGCGGACCGTCCTCGACTACACCATGAACCACTACTGCATCGACGTCGACCGCGTGTTCCTAGTCGGTGAGTCCGAGGGCAGCGGCTTCGCCAACATCCTCGCCTGCGACCCGCGCTTCAGCTACCACTTCGCCGGCATGGCGCTCTCCGGCGTCCACGCGCACGGCGAGCTAGATCTCGACTTCTGCAAGGACGCGCGGCTACCGATGCCCGTGCTCGAGGCGCACGGCACCATCGACGAGCGCGCCTCGTACTGGGGCGACCGGAAGCGCCGCCTGCTGCCCGTGCCCGCCTGGATCCAGCGCTGGGTGCGCCGCAACGGCTGCGACCCCGTGGCCCGCCGCGGATACCTCAACAGCGAGCGGTTCCAGTGGGACAGGTACACATGCCAGGGCCAGCTGGGATACGTCGAGCACATCAAGCTCAGCGAATGGGAGCACCTCTGGCCGACTCAGGACGTCTGGGGCCGCGGCCTGAGCTTCTCGCGGCCCGCGCTGTGGTTCCTCCAGCGGTGGGTGAGGCCGGGGAACTTGACGATTCCACTCAAGGCCGGTAACAATTTTGACACGTTTGGGCACGAGCGTGCGATTAAGTACATTCTTTCTGGCAACGATGGGACGCCAAGCAGCAATAGGATTCCAGGCAACAATAGGACTTGGGGCAACCATACGACTCTGGGCAACCATGCAACCTGGAGAAACGATACAATCTTCAGCAACGATACAATCTTGGCAAACTAGCCCAGCCCAAACCCATGCATTAAAACTCGCCCTCGTCCTGCCGACAAGCTCTAGCTCCACGGCCGTCTCTTGCCTACTGAACTTGTGAGCACGCACTCTCCACGTCCATCCCCCAATTCACCTTTGCCTTACTTGTCTGGTCCGCGATGCATTGAAGGCCGATGATTTTGCTTGCAGAGATTCTGTTTTAATTTATTTTTCTACATAGAGCTGGAATGGAACATTTTGTATTTGGCCCAACCTTGTCCTCAGCAGGTAATGTGGTTCGGACCATCTAGATGTTAGATCGAGTGTCAACGGAACTCCCCTGGTAGAACACTTCTCGCAAGCCCTCACACATGACCGTGATGGCCCGCCTGCCGTCCTCGAGCACGCCGCTCATCGCCGGGAAGATGTGCGGCTGGTCCGGGAACGTGACCACGCGCGCGCGCACGCCCGCCCGCCGGAGCCTCTCGCCAAAGGCCTCGCCCTCGTCGCGCAGCACGTCCAGCCCGGCCACCACGACCACCGCCGGCGGCAACGCCGCCCAGTCGCCGCGCCACAACAGCGGGCTGGCCTCCGGGTTTTCGGCGTCCCCGGCACGAGGCAGGTAGCCGGCGCGGAACCACAGCATCATGTCGGCGGAGAGAGCCGGCGAGTGCTGCAGGTCGCGCCAGCACGCGCAGCTGGCCGGCGTCCGCGTGTTGTCCGTCACGGGGATGTTGAGGAGCTGCGCCGCGACGCGCGGGGTGCTGCCGTGGGAGGAGGAGGCGGCGCGCTGGGCCATGACGGCGGCTAGGTTGCCGCCGGCGGAGGAGCCGCCGACGCCGATGTTGTCCGGGTTTATGTTGAGCGCGGACTTGCCCTCAGCGGCGACCCAGAGGAGGGCCGCCCAGGCGTCGTCCACCGCGGCCGGGAACGGGTGCTCCGGGGCGAGTCTGTCGCATTGCGTGCGTTGGTAGTGGTCAGGAACGGAGAGGATCATGACCTACCTGTAATCCACGGATACAACCACACACTTGGCGCTTGTGCAGATGTTGGTGATGATGTCCGTCTCGGACTCGAGTCCGCCGACGGTCCAGCCGCCGCCGTGGTAAAAGACGAGGACCGGCCAGCCTCCGTCCGGCGCCGACCCGGGCGGGGTATAGCAGCGGGTCGGTATGGTCACGCCCTTGGCCGGGCCGGAATCCGGGGTGATTTTGATGTCCTCCGTCTTGCCCACGGGCACGTCGGGACCGCAGCCGGGAAACGGGCGGCGGGGGATGGAGCGGATCACGTCAATGGGGATCGTATGGAGCTTGGGAACGGCGATGGCGTGCTCATTGTAATAGGCCTTGTACTCGGGGTTCAGGCGGTGTTCCTGGGACGAATGAATGGGGTGCAGCTTGCGTGACATTTTATTCTGCTCTTTGGATTTCGATTTTTGGCGATGTGAAATTTGGATAATGACGGCACGCATCGGGGGAGTCGGCCGGCCTTTATGACTTCAAGACCCGGAGCTTTGGTTGGCTGATTGATCCCTCGGCTGGGGCCGAGCCAGTAAGCCCAGCCTAACAAGGGATAAGCCAGCAAAGGCTCGGTGCCTCGGCATCTTTGGAATCAATGCTCTTCCCCGTTGACGTTATCTCAAGATGCCGAGTTGAGGCTATTTATACCCGAGAACAATGCGGCTGTTTTGCTTGCACTGTCCAGCGTCCATCAGCCAGCTAATTAAAAGCCTCCTTCTAGAATGGAATAATGAACCGCCCCCAAGAGAGCCAGAAGTTGTCAGCCAATAGCTGGGAACAAATCATGGAGTTAAAAACAGCTAGTCCCGGTGGACCACTCAACTTCCGCAATTGAGGCTTCCGCAATTGAGGCCAAAAGATGCCCGTTCTACCCCATGTTTCCGCTTTGGCGTTTCTGGCAGAAGGCGTAACGCCCGGTCACAGTGTGAGGAGGGGCAAATTTTGGAGGGGTATAGAGGGGCAATCAGGAACCAATTAATGCTAGTTGACGTTAGTAAATATTGCGAGGGAAAAGCTGCGTCGTCCAGTTTGTGGGGGTCTTGCCTTCTCATATCCTCTCATCAACGCCGTGTTCATGCGTCGTCACACAGCGCTCTCATAACAAGTAAATCCCTCGCAGGAGAAAGTCCTCGGATTCTCATTCCTTCCATCTGCCCCAACCCGCCACTTTTGCGCACACCGACTGCCCTGCTACAATCACAATGTCCTCGTTGAAGTACTACGAAGCCTCGCCTCGGGAGGCTCTGGTTGGCGAGTATGTCGGAAAGTCAATCCGAGAAGTGCCTACGCCGGCGGCCATCATCAACGTCGCAGCGGTGCGCAGAAACTGCAGTCGCATGCTGGGCGCTTGCAAGAGCCTCAACCTGGGCTGGCGAGCGCACGTCAAGACGCACAAGGTACGGCTGGGTGTATGCGATTCTGCCTGTGAGTCCTCGCTGACTGACTACTTTCCTAGACGGTGGAGATTACCCGCCTGCAGGTCGGCGACGACCCTTCATTCCCGGTCAACATTGTGATTTCAACGCTGGCCGAGGGAGAGTTCTTGCTGGAAGCCCTGAAGGCGTACAAGGCCCAAGGTCGGCAAGTCAATGTACGTTGATTACTACAATAGTCTTTTACATCCAGAAGAGCCGTGGCTAATCTGTGGCCGCGCAAGGTTCTCTACGGCCTGCCCATCACCGCGAATGCGGTAGATCGTCTTGCAGCTATTGCCAGGGTTCTCGGCGATGGCTCAGTCTCCATTCTTCTCGACGATCCTGCGCAGCTCCCCGTCGCTGCCAAGCTACGCCAGGCAAGCGGCATCGCGCCCCGTGCCTCGATCAAGATTGACATGGGCGGCAAGCGTGCCGGCGTCGTCGCCGACAGCGATCGCTTCCTCGAGGTTGCCACGGCTGCCCTGACGGCGCATCGCGACGGCGACATCATCCTCTCCGGCCTCTACTCCCATGCTGGCCAATCCTACGGCGGCGACAGTCGCGCCGCGGCCATCAAGATGATGGGCGCTGAGATTGGCGCCATGCTGTTGGGCGCCGACAGGATCAGGGCGCAGGCTACCAAGCAGGGCGTGTCGGGCCTGCCCGCCCTCATCCTCTCGGGCGGCGCGTCGCCCACCGCCCTGTCCGTCCAGAACCTACTAAGCCACGACGACAACGGCGCGCAGGCCGCATCGACGCCGGAGCTGCAGGCCGAGGTGCAGAGCCTGACGGCGCTCT
Source organism: Cordyceps fumosorosea ARSEF 2679 (assembly GCF_001636725.1). Lineage (NCBI taxonomy): Eukaryota > Fungi > Ascomycota > Sordariomycetes > Hypocreales > Cordycipitaceae > Cordyceps > Cordyceps fumosorosea. Next base: position 1,522,000 of record NW_017387304.1, on the reverse strand, counting down.
TCGAGACCGTCAAGACAGGCGGCCACGTCGTGGAGATCCATGCTGGCGTCTACCCGACGCTGGACCTGCAGCAGCTCGCCGCGCACAGCATGGCCGCGTCGCGGCTGTCCTGGGGTGACATCGCGCTGACCGTCCTCGCCGAGGTGCACAGCACGTATCCCGGGCGCGGCGCCGGCGGCACGCCCGAGGCTCTGGTCGGCGCCGGCGGCCTAGCGCTAGGCCGCGAGTTCTGCAAGGCTTACGACGGCATGGCCATGGTGACGCCGTGGGGGCGACAAGCTGCGGCGGCGGCGGTGACGCAGGGAGACGTGGAGGACTTTGAGGGCTGGACGGTCGGGCGGTTCTCGCAGGAGCACGGCATCGTGACGTGGGCGGCGGGGAAGCGCAGGGGCGAGCCGTCGGGCCCGCCGTCGGACACGCTCGAGGTCGGGCAGAAGGTGAGGCTGTGGCCCAACCACGCGTGCATCACGAGCAGCCACTTTGGGTGGTACTTTGTGGTGGACGAGGACCGGCCGGGCAAGGAGGATGAGATTGTGGATATCTGGACAAAGGCGCGGGGCTGGTAGATGATTATTAGCGTGCGGAGCACGGAGTAGAGGATGATGGAATTGACAATAGATTAGATGAGCTGGGTTGGTGATTTGTGAATGCTTCGGTCCCCCACGCGATGTTGGGGGGGCGTGGGGGTGGCATTGGGGGGAGTTAGTCAAACACCTGTCTTGGACAAGACGGCACGGATGCACAATTGAATCGATGTAACCATGTCATCAAAGTAAATCACTTCCCTAAACAGCCGGGGTATTTCATTTTTTTCATCCCAGCTTCGAGACCGTCGCACTGCCCAGCCGAAACGTTACGTTCCCTTCCGCCTGCCCGCCCTCTCGCGCGGGGTCCTTTCCGCCTATACAGGAGTCGAATGAACTCGACATTGACACGTTGACGGCTACATACTTAAAAATTCTTTCAGCTGGATGATCAGTCGAGAGTCGATACCACCCTCTGCAAACATTTTCAGCTCATCCAGACAACGGCCAATGTTGTCATACGCAGTCATGCTGTTGTCAAGGCTCGTGTCCCATGCAGCAACTCGTGCCTCTACCGTCTCCCAGCCGAGAAAACACGTAAACACGCCATCCGATTCACCGTGCGCTTCGTCATTATCAGGGGGCCGTCCCCCTCTATTAGTAAGAGCGCACGCCACTGCCAGCGTACCAGACTGTTCGTATCCTCGAGTGATTCTGCGGGCTCTTTGTGTCAGCTGTGCACGGGCAAATGGCAATGTCATGGGTGCGTGAAGGGGAACAAACTGTCGGAATCCCATAAGGCATGCTCAAGTAATTCTCTACGCCACGCGTCGTGCGGTAGACGAAAGGTAATAACTTCAGCGTGCGAGCCTCGGCCGACGAAAACCCTCTCATGAGCAAACTCCCACTACCACCGCACACTTTGCTGGAATGGCGGTGCATCCAGATAGGACGAGCCGTCGACGAAGCGCTCGATCATTCCGCAGTACTCAACCCTAGCCGTGGCCCTCATACTCGCGATTCCCCAAACTGCAATTTCCTCTGGTTGGTAAATGGTCCTCAATTGGCCCCTCTAGATGCCAAGTACCTGTGCAGACGCCAAATTCATGTTTCGAGTCAGCCGCACGAACCCAAAATCCAGAGTGATAGCCAACTAGCTTTCGGTTCCTATAGTCGAGCATCTTTCCAACTCGACGCTTGATCTTATCCAGCGACCATCAGGTCTTGAGCCATGCGATGTCCAGCACGTAGGGCTCTGGTAAGACACGCCTGTGATTTGATTGGGAACCGAATCGCCATAGCGCGTGATTGTTGGGTCTCATGTAAAGCTGCGTTTGAGTTGGAGTCTGTGGATCTGTTGGATAGCATTTGTATTCGGCCAGGTGGGCGCTGGCAACTTTCATCCTCTCGTTCAGAGCGGACCTGCAAATACCACGCTGTAATGCACTAGCCAATGTACCGACTTGAGACTGAACTGACGCTGGTTCGAGTGATGGTGGCTCGTGGTTATCCTGGTAAGTCCCTCGAGGACTGATAAACTTCTTTTTGACATCTAGAGATACTGGAACTTGACCCAATCGTTCACGTAGCTCTGAGATGTTGCGTTCGATATCGTCGTCCTCGGCAGATTCGTACAATATGAGATGGATACATTCCGTCCTCGCCGGAATTTTATCCCAATATATCCGCAATCTCGAAACCGGCACTTTGTGTTCAATCCAACCAGACGCGGGCTCGCGGCAAGTGCCGGTGCCAACATCCCCCAGGATAGCGGAAGCCTGGCTCTCGAACTGCAACCTGGCATTGGAGTCAAGGCCTGCTTGAAATGTAGCGCCATAGAAAGTTTGCTGCTTTTCTTGGGACAGATCTCTGGACTCGGGGATGCATCACGGAGCGGCTCGTAATGTTGTGAGTGACCAGTGGCGCCATTCTTGTAAACCCGACGGAATTTTGAAAAGACCTCCATGACAGAGGACTGTCCCAGAGGATCAACACACAGACATTCTGTTGCTCGCGCACCCATTTGATGTCAATGCAACCCAGCTGTAACAGAAACTACACTCAGGCTTGGGAACCCTGATGCCCTGTACACGCCACCTTTTTCAAATACCTCATTAGAGCCACCAGGTCTCCTTGCAGCCTGAAAAAGGCATGCCACAACATTATCGTGCTACTGCAGGTAGTTTACTTTATTGATAAACCAATCTTCATATAGCCATAGCCGTACCAATCACCGGTGAAGTTTTTAGTCTGCCAGTAGCGAATTTGGAGTGTACCACTCGGGCAGTTGTTCCTGGACAGTGTCAGCGAGCCAACCTCGCAGTCAGCCGGGTAACAGAGCCCGTCTCGGGGGCTTCTGTGCCTGTACAATTTGCGTGGTACCAAAAGTTTACGGTGTCAGTTAGACAGCATCAGCCTTGGTCTGCTGAGCTAGGCGAGGAACATTATCAACTACTTTCTGCACTATACCTACTCAAAGCTTGCACCACAGCCTGGGCACTCGTAAGCCTACCGTGCCAACAGCCATCTATAACACTACCGTATTGGAGGGAGCCCGTCTCGGGAAACTCAGCTGCTTGGAAGCGACGCTCAACCTCAATATCCATTAGATCACTGTAGGGCTCATTGCTAGTCATAATCGAGTACAGCACCGATCCAAGGGCGAAAACGTCGTCAGCCTTGGTAGGTACGTAGCCCCTCCCGCAGCGTCCTGCCTGATACCTCGATCCCGGAGCGCCTATTTCTACAGGACCCCCAGGAAAGATACTCCCAGCAAAATCACAGATACGCAGATCCAACTTGTCATTCAAAAGAAAATTCCGGGGGGCGACGTCGGCGTGGATTACTTGTTTGTCGTGAAGGCTCGCCAGCGCTCGAGCTGCCTGGGTCGCCCACTTTGCACGAGTTTCAAGGTCCACAGCGCTCGCGGCGTCATTGTCCCTCAAATATGTAGCCAGATCTCCGTTGGACTGATGTTCAAGGGTCAGAGTGCAGGACTGGGCATCCCAGCCTAGGAATCTCGGGGTTGTCGGCGTGTCATTCCCGTCGCCGCTGCTCAGGCGTTGATAGACCTCGGCTTCGCGAGCCACGGCCTCGCGGTTCATGCGTTCTTCGGCCGGGTTGAGGGGGTTTTGCAGAGGCGTCTTCACAATTGCATCGCCGGAGGGCAGTCGCTCTACCAGCGCAGTGGTTCCGAAGCCGACCAAGTCTCCCTTGCGGAGATAGTAGACCTGCCCAGCATGCTCCTTTGCAGCGGGTATCTGGAATCTGGCATCGGGCCAGTTGGGGTAGCATTTTCGTTCCCATTCACCGTAAACGGGAATATACTCGAGAGAGGGCATTTGAAATGAACTGAAGAGTGCTTTTATTACGGTGGAAGGGCCAAGGGGGAGGGCCTCGAGTTTAATGCGCAGGTTGCCCTGATTCGTGATCGGCGCGTCGTTGTTCCGATACAGAGATTATGGTCGGTTGTCCAGGTGCATGTATGTAGTTAATATTACCGCGCTCTACTTAAGCATGAATGGCTGGTCGACGGGCTTCAGTGAAGACCTGGGACTGGTCGTACCCAACCCACATCTACAGAAACTACCACATACAAGCAAGTCTACCCAAACGAACGAATCAGACTCAATAACGGACCACTATGGCGGTACTAGGTAGTCTAAGAGGAACTCTCAACAAGTTTTTGTGCTTGATTAAAATATTTGCACCCCTCGTTGAGACTTTCGGAATCAGCAGACAACGCTATGGTGGGTAGGTTGCTGTCGATAATAGGGCGCGTAGCTGCCCTGCACCATTGGAGGTCCAATGCCGTCACCCTATGTTATATCAGTATGTAAGTGAGAGCATACCAAGAACATTCAGCGCTTCGGAAAGGAAGTGGCCGAAGAAGCAGTCCCTAGGTCTTGGAATACACGTATACAAACAAGATAGTTACAAACCATGCTTCACAAGAGCCACTTCAGACGCTAATAAACTTAGTGGGTGGCAGCGGTGGCGTTGTTCCTTGTTGCTGAACGACTCGGCTGACCCTCTTCATCTCGCTCCATCTTTCCGATTAGCACTGACACTTGTTACAGCAAGGCTTTGTCCCACGTCCTAGGGATACGTACTTCGTAGACATTGACAAAGTTCCAAGACATGTTGGCGCTGGTGGAGGCCAAGTCTGCCTTCACCAGTCGACAGCATGGCCTCTCGACCGCCCCCCTCCATGCAACATACACCGCTAGTGATGAGTACACGTCAGGTAATATCAGACAGCGCGGAACTCTCTTTGGGGGATCCGAACGGGGCGTGGGGGGTTGCGGGTTGCGGTGCAGGCTTGCAGCCCAGCTGATTAGCGGCAGCCGCGGGGAACAAGATTGGCACCAAGATTCAACAGAGGCGGGGAGGACTCGATTCCTCCCACCTTCTTGCCCTTGCCCCCCGCGCAGATTCAACTAGCCAACGAAGCGTAGAGCTGTCAATTGGATGGGCAAATGTGCTGTAGCAGACGTGTGTGACGATGGCAGAGTACAGCATGAGTTCGGCTGGCTGCTTGCGTTAGACATGAATGACCTCCACCAACAACAGCGATTCGTCACAAATAACCGCATTGGTGCGGGGGCAAACATTGAATGGGGATTGCTTTTTGTAGACTTCTTTCATCATGGGGGGGACGGAACGGCCACCTTGAAAGAGACCCAACCACCAACTCGGGGTCCAGTCGACTAGTACCGAGTACAATGGATAGATAGCCTTTTCCCACTCCGTCCCCCATCCTCCCGCACACGATGCTTCTTTCTCTCTCCATTACGTCTCATCCCTTCTTTTCATTCTTTTTGAATCAACTTTCATAACCCTCACCTTGATTCAATCGAGAGTTGGTTACCATCCAACACAGCCGCCCACACATCACATACTACACCCAACAGCCACACAAAATCCCAACACCAATGTCACCTTCTGCATTTTCCAGCACCGGCAACGGCGGCACCTCTCGGCCGCTGACCCGGGGTATCTACGTGCCGACCGTGGCCTTCTTCGACGCGGACACGGAAGATCTCGACACCAAGACCACCGGGCGGCACGCGGTGCGGCTGGCGAAGGCCGGCGTCGCCGGCATCGCCGTGCAGGGGTCCAACGGCGAGGCCGTCCACCTGCTGCGCGAGGAGCGCGTGGCCGTGACGCAGGCGACCCGGCAGGCGCTCGACGCCGCGGGCTTCACCTCCACGCCGCTCATCGTCGGGTGCGGCGCGCAGTCGACCCTCGAGGCCGTGCGGCTGTGCCAGGACGCCGCGGCCGCCGGCGGCGACTACGCGCTGGTCCTGCCTCCCAGCTACTACTGCGGGCTCTTTGACGGCGCCGCGACGGTCACGGAGTTCTTCACCGCCGTGGCCGACGCCTCGCCCATCCCCATCCTCGTGTACAACTACCCCGGCGCCACGCCGGGCGTCGACCTCGGCTCCGACACGCTGGCGGCCCTCGCACGCCACCCCAACGTCGCGGGCTGCAAGTTCACGTGCGGCAACACGGGCAAGCTGGGCCGCGTGGCGGCGGCCGCACGCGCGGCTGGTGACGACTTTTTGTGCTTCGCGGGGTCGGCCGACTTCACGCTGCCGGCGCTGGCCGCGGGCGGCGCTGGCGTCATCGGCGGCCTGGCCAACGTCGCACCGCGCGCGTGCGTGCGCGTCTTCGACGTCGCGGAGAAGGAGGGCGTGCTGTCGCCGGAGGCGGTCCGCCTGCAGGAGGTGGTCGCCCGCGGGGACTGGGTGGCCATCCAGACGGGCGTCGTCGGCGTCAAGGCCGCGCTCAACGAGTATGCCGGCTACGGGGGCTTCTCGCGCAGGCCGCTGCCCCGGCCGGACGCGGCCAAGACGAAGGTGATTGCGGACGGGCTCAAGGAGCTGATGGAGCTGGAGAATTCTCTGCAAGATAAGGCTTAAGTGTTTTGGGCAACATCATTCCTACAGGACAAGTATGGAAGCGGGGGGTTATTTGCCGGTTTTAAGATCGGTTATGTACGCATACACGAGGCAGAATTAAATAGCCAAATAGAGGGATTTTACATATACAACCATATTCACCTATTTTTTATGAAGAATACTGGATCTAGTAAAGGAGCTATGATTGATGCTTGTCATGTCTATGATAGACTGATATATTCACACCGTGTCGGTGGCTATGCTAACTTTTTTAATATGACATGAGATTCGTTTTGATGTATTTCTCGCATTTGTTTACAGGACAGCCGTGCACTCAATCTCCACGTCGGTGTTGAGGGGCAGAGTCTTGACCGCGACGCAACTGCATCAAGTATTAGTTCAGCTCGAGTGGTGATGATATGGTGTACCGGGTACTGGAGCCAGGTACTTACGTGCGGCAGGGCTTCACATCACCCCAGTATGTCATGTAGACCTCGTTCATCTTGGCAAAGTCGTCCATGCTGGCGAGGAAGACGTTGACCTTGACGACCTTTTCGATGGTGGTGCCGGCGGCCTCGAGGATGGCCTTGAGGTTCTTGATGCATTGGTGCTGGGAGGGGAAGTGAGCTGTTAGCTAGCTTGGATGGAAGGTCAAGAGCGTCGGGAAAGCAACTTACAGTGTGGGCTTGGATGTCGCCGGGAATCAGCTGCATTGTCTCGGGATCCATGGGGACGGCGCCAGAGACAAACACCATGCCGTTGGCCTTGATGGCCTGGCTGTAGATGCCGGGGAGGGGCTTGGGGGCCTTGTCAGTGAGGACGGCTTCCTTGACCGATGCCATTGCGAGAGATTGTGGCTGTGATGGTGGGATAAGGGAGGTTATGGGGGATGTGCGAAGAGGATTGGGAAAAAAAAAAGAGAAAAAGAGGAAGAGGGAGAAAAAAATGTACAAGAATAAGATATGTTGATGGCAGGGCGTGCAGACGACTTTTTTGACTTGCATCCCACCTTGGCGACTTCTCCCCTCTTTGCCCCCGCATTTGCTAGATGGAGCTCGCCGGAAAGCATTTACAGAGCTGCGTTGCAGAGGATTACAGCGGACGACAGCGGTCGTTAGTGGTCACTACCCCGCACCGCCCCCGCTAAGATGCCCTGAAATGGGGGTTGACCTGCCGTGCCTAGGATATTGCAGGAGGGACCGGCCTCGCGTGTTTGCATTGACCAAGCACGGCCCGCACCACCAGCTTCAAAACTGTAAACGCACAACCAACATTTCCAACATTCCAACATCACCACTACGGCCATCGTCCATCGTCGCCATGTCATCAAACTTATCTGCACACAACCCGCCCCTTCGGCCACCGCCGTATCTGCAACCGTCGTCTATTTTGACCCCCATTCAGTACGAGGCGTCTCATGACCCCCAATGCCCCCCAAACCTTGGTCTCTCGGTCTGACCTCCCCATAACAGGAAAGGCTTCCACGCCGTCCCTTCACCACTATCGTGACCACCACCACGTCCGCTCCGAACTAGCAATCCCAGTGGAGAGCCCCAAATATCTCCCTCCAGCGGGATGCAGCCATCACATTGATGTGGGCTGGGGCGAGACCTGGTTGTCGGGTTTCCCACCGTCTGGGACCCAGAAACGTAAGCCCGCAGCCACTACGTAATTGCTTCGCAGCTGATTTTCCGGGGAAGGTCTGGGGTTGGCGCAAGGATGATCGCGCGGTCGAGCAATGAAGGAGTTGGAGAACCGACACTGTTCTGAATGATATGCCAATTGATTGGCAAGGTCATTCGGTCGCTGTCCGTTGTCCTCGGTTCCACAATCAAGTTTCCGAACCTTTCCCTTCTCCAACAGATCGGGCCCTCGCTTCGCCCAGCCAGACGTTGCGCCGCCGCCCACTCCCAGATTATCAACCACACCTTATTTCAGCTCCTGGTATCGTTATCGTGGCGCTCGCCTTCCTTTACACCGCAAGCCCCGGCATTCGTGATTCCTTTGGTCCAGCATTGGTCAAATTACTACGGATACTCGCGGAGATACCCCAATGTCTCAAACGGACTTGATTCGGCCTTGCTCTTTGGCGCGTCTGTGGTGTAGGATGTGATGTTGACGTCTCGCGTCGATCCATTACTAGAACGAACGGTACTTCTGCCAGCCCCGGCTTGCTAATACTACAACTCCCGTTGCAGCCACCCTCGGCCATTTTTAGCGCACTGCGTCCTGCTAGCTGCCTTGCCCGCCTTGCCCTGTGCTTCAGCTCACCTCCCCTTTCCCTGTGTTCGAGAATTAATAAAAAGGGTGGCTACCACCCCAGGTTGTTGCTGTCTTGGCCATGACAAGTGGTTCCTTATCTGGCATTGTTGCTGATAGCTGTTTTGCCGGGGCGCTCATGCGCATTACCTATCAACGGCTCTTATCTTGACCACAATTTACAGTTGCGCCGATACCGTTTTATAAAACCCCCGAATTCGGCACGTCGACTGCCAACTAGCACTCTTCAACAAAACGCAGACAACTTCCTAACCCAACTGGAACGTGTTAACTGTGCTGCCATGATGAAGCCAGATAACACTCTCGACGTGGAAGCGTCCAGCAACAAGGACAACATGCCTCACACGACCCTCTCCAACGATGATGACCTCAAGCACGGTGCCTGCATCGAGGACATTGCGCGAGTCATTGACCACGCTGCAGAAAAGAGCTTGGCTCTGAAGTTTGATTTTCGCATCCTGCCTGTTCTTGCCGTTATGTGTAAGTGGAAGAAAACCGTTACTGAATTGGCAGTTGACTAATATTCTCTCCAGATCTTTTCAACGCCCTCGATAAAGGAAACATTGGCAATGCCCAGACTAAAGGTCTCAGCAAAGGTACGCATCGAAAACAAAGCGAACCCTGCGACCTGGCATTAACGCCGCTACATTCTAGATCTCAACTTCAAAGACGGGCAATACAATCTCATCATCTCCATCTTCTTCGTCCCTTATGTCATCTTTGCCCCTCCTTTCGCGATGCTGGGCAAGAAATATGGCCCAGCTCGCGCTCTTCCCATAATGATGTTCTCCTTTGGCTCTATGACCCTTCTTACAGCAGCTGCCACGAACTTCAGCGGCATCTTCGCCCTTCGTTGGTTCCTAGGAATGGCTGAGGCCGCCTTTTTCCCCACAGTCATCTACTATCTCACCACATTCTACCGTCGTGGCGAACTGGCGAGACGCTTGGCCATCTTTTATGCTGCCTCCAACATCGCCAATGCGTTTAGCGGCCTGCTTGCTTTCGGCGTCTTCCACATCAAAGACAGCAAGATCCTGGCCTGGCGCTACCTGTTTATCATCGAAGGTAGCGCTACAATCCTCTTTGCCATTTTCGCCTTCTGGTACCTGCCAAGGAGCGCGAGCGAGGCCAAGTTTCTGAGCCAGGAGGAAAAAGACCTTGCTTTCCACCGTATCCAGGTCGACTCTTCCTCGGTCGTTGACGAAAAGTTCAACCTGAAGGAAGCCTTGAAAATCTTCACATACCCCTCTACATTCTTCTTCCTGGGCATCGAAATCTGCTTAGGTGTTCCCCTTCAGGGTGTTTCCCTGTTCCTGCCCCAGATTATCCAGCGTCTCAAATACGATACTATCAAGACCAACCTCTTTACCGTGGCTCCCAATGTCACTGGTGCTGTCATGCTGTTGGTTCTCGCCTTTGCCTCCGACTGGACGCGGCTGCGCTTCCCGTTCATTGTGCTCGGCTTTCTCTTCACCTTTACTGGCTTCATCATCTATGCCGCTATTGAGGATGTCGAAAAGCAACTGCAACTCGCCTACTTTGCCACATTTATGATGTGCTGGGGAACGTCGGCACCATCTGTGCTTCTGTCAACCTGGTACAACAACAATGTCGCCCACGAAGGTCGCCGCATCACACTTACCGCTGTCGGTGTGCCGCTCGCCAACCTGATGGGCCTTGTGGCGAGCAACATTTTCCGGCAAAAGGACGCTCCCAAGTACATGCCTGCACTGATTACCACGGCCTCGTTTGGTGCCGCGGGTGCGACGCTAGCTGGATGTCTCGGCGCTTACATGATCTTTGACAATGCTCGGCGCAACCGCAAAGCAGGCAGGAAGACTGACGCACGCGATGTGCCCACTCACCGGCTACGGGACGGCCCAAGCACCGATGAGTTTAGGTGGTTCCTATGAATGCATTTCTTCAATTGTCTTGCTTCGAATTTATATGAGCGATGATTTGTCTGTCGAAGCGGTATCTTGGCGCCTTCGCCACCCATGTCTATATGCTGCTATTGTACAAAGAAAATATTCAGTAACAAAAGCATGGATCTATCTATTTACCAAGTCGCCATACCCTGTTTATGCTTCTACTTGTCGTCTCCTTTGACGGCGAGGCCTTGCTCACCGTACCACCAGCGCCAGACGGCCTTGCAGTAGAGCCATGTTTCCATTGTGCCAAAGATGCTCAGCACCACGATCAGAAAGACCTTCATGTTCCTGCTGACCCCCAGCCCGTCGAGGCTAAACTTGGGTAGCTCCGGATTTCCGCTCCCCACCTCCTCCGCCCCTGCTGTCGTCGTCTTCTTCTGCTGAGGTGTCGGGATGCTGCTGCCCGGGGTAGTCTTGCTCGTCATGTTTGCGTTCCCCCCACGGTGGTCGCCGGTACTGGTAGACAAGAGGGCGCGGCACGCGAGCATGCGCTGGCCGTTGTGGTGCGACGGCCGTGCGACGGCGCCGCGCATAATTGAGCGTGCCACTGGGATCCTCTGCATTTTCCTGTTGTCTGGTGATTTGAGTTTTTTTTTAGTTTTTTTTCGGGGACTGAAGAATGTGGCGTTCGATAGAGAGTTTCAAAAGAGAGAGAGAGAGAGAGAGAGAGAGAGAGAGAGAGATAATGCGAGAGGGAAGTGAAGTTGTTGGACAGAAGTAAGGCTGAGAGCTTGCTTGTTGTCGCTGTCACGGCCCGCTAGCTTCTACAGGCACTGCGCCGAGACGGCCCTGCCCTGGGCCGGTTCATTTTCGTAAGGAGTCATTCCAGACGAACAGCATCGTGCGGGTGATTATTCTTGACACGAAAGGATAAAGAAAATAAAAACGGCATGACAAGTGGAATCAAACAAGTCTCTGGGTTCAAAGCGATATATACATCTAATTATTGCTCGGTCGTATGCTGACTTCCCTCAACGCCATCATCATGTACATAGACAGCCGCACACACACACATCCTCACCTCCATCCGCGGCCACCGGTCATGTCATCGGCTTGCAAAAAGAGGCCCAGCTCGCTTATCTTCTCGTCCGCCTCCCAGTGTCCATTCATCAAGTTGGTGAAGTACTGGTCATCAAATATAATGTCCGGCACGTTGCTCGCCGGGCCCGGGAAGCCCATCATCATCGGCGCCTGCTGCTGCTGGGGCTGCGGCAGCATCTGGGGCGGCGACTGCGCCATCGTTGCCGTCTCCACTGCGGCCGGCTGCTGCTGCTGCTGCTGCTGCTGCTGCTGCTGCGGCAGCGGCTGCCAAGGCACGCTGGCGTTTATGGAAAACGACGCAGGCGGCAGCGACGTCTGCGGCGGCGGCGAGGTGCCGCCCGCGGTGGTGGTGGCGGCAGCAGCCACGGCGGCGGCGGCGGGGAGGCCGTTGCCGGCGTAGAGCTGCTTGGCGTGCAGGCGGTCGGCGATGGAGGCGTCGAGGTACTGGAAGAAGATGTCGAGGACGTTGTTGTTGATGCGCCAGTACTTTTGGATCTCCTTGAGGCAGATGAGGCACATCTGCGCGCGGTTCTCGGCGATGCGCCGGTTGACGCCCGTGTCGCGCCGGATGCTGATGACGTGGATGCACAGCGACGTGAAGAGGCTCGTGATCCTGCAGAGTGGTCGGTAAGTGATTTGATTGATCGAAAAGGGGAAGAAGAGAGCTCCGAGTGGTTTTACGCACATGTGCATCTGGCCGCAGCCCAGGATGCCGCTCGTGTACATGTCCTCGGCGATGCGGCTGATGCGGCACGCCGAGGCCGTGACGATCATGCTGCTCTCCGTCTTGTCGTTGGAGTGCAGGTAGCTGTTTCGATGGATGAGGATGCGCAGGTGGCTGTCTCTTGCGTCAGATGGTTGTGCTTCTCGGCTGCATGGTGATGAATATTGGATGCGGTGAATGTAACCTACTTGTAAGCCAGGTGCAGGAGGCATGCCCAGACTGAAGTGTTCGTCTCGTCGGACAGGAAGCGCATGCTCTGCGGCAGGCTGTCCTTCCACGCCTCGAGGGCGTTGTCCAGGCTCTCCACGTCCTTGGCCTTGGAGCCGGTCCGGCCGGGGACGAAGTGCAGGTCGATGATGCGGCCGACTGTGTTTTTTTTTTTCATTAGCCAGGCTTCAGGGAGAGGGGAGGGGGCAGTCCGCATACTCAACCTTGAGACCTCGACCATTTTGATGGCGTAGGTAATGTGCTCGGGCTTCGTCGGCGCGAGGATCGGGTGCTCCAGGTCCACGTCGGGTGCCTCGAGGTCCGCGGCGCTCAGCGGCTCAATGTCGCAGTCCTCGTCTCTGATGCGGCTGGGCAAGCCAAGCGATGCCGCCGACTGCCGCTCGCGTACCTGTTTGGGGTTGTCAGCAATTCCGTCCCCTCGCGGTCTGGAAGGGGTCGCGTACGTAAATAGACCACCATATCCTCCTTCTCATGGTCGGCGATTCAACTGTTTTTGAGACTTGACAGGACCTACAAGGGACTATGAGTAAGTCTTTTGTTTCGATCCATGTAGACACTTTTTCAGAATGACGACGTACGATCTATGTAGGCCAATGGACTCTGACAGGGTAATCACGTTTCCCAGCCAGTACCGCACGTCGCGGACGTCCGCCGGCCCGTTCCGCTGAAAGCTCATCAGGAAGAGCGACTGGATGAGCGTGATCTCGTCGCGCTCCCAGTCGGCGTCGATCAGCAGCTTGGCGCGCGTGTAGAAGAGCGTCTTGGCCTGGAAGCGGTCGCTGAGCCCCATGTCCGCAATGACGGCGTCGTGGCAGTAGGTGCAGCCGACGATGAGCATCGCGTACATGAGCACCTTGGGCACGCGGTTCTCCGTGAAGCGCCGCGCAATGTCGGCCGCGTCGACCACGGGGAAGCACGGGTGGAACCAGGTGAAGTAGGCGCGCAGCGCGGGCGCGCACTGCTCCGCCGAGGGCAGGTCGAAGACGCCCTCGTCGCGCAGGTACTGCAACGCCGACTCCTTGATGCCGGAGCCCTCCGGCTGGGCCGGGTTGGGCCGCTTGGCGGGGAGGTGGAAGGTGTACCGCCGGGGTTGGGTGCTGCCGTCGGCGCCGCCGGGATGGTTGGCATTGGCGTGGTCCGTGCTGCCGTCGCCGCGGTCGCCGCGCCCGCCGGAGACGATGGTGAGGAAGTTGGACTCGCCGAAGAAGCGGGAGCCTGACGCCTTGGCCGAGGAGGTGGGCGGCGGGGGCGACGACGACGCGGCGGGCGGGCTGAGCTCGCGCGCGGCCGTCTGCTTCCTGGTGCGGTAGCCGTGGCCGACGCCGACGTTGCTGGTAGAGGTGAACTGCGGAGGCGGCGGCGGCGGAGGCGGCCCGGAGGAGGCGGATGGGGCGTGAGAGGGCGACTGGGTGGTGCTGGTGGCGTGGGCCTCCCCGCGAATCTGATCCTCTGGATCTGTGCTCTCCGCGGTGACCGAGGCAGGTGCTCCATTTCGACTCTGCCTGGTTCTGGGTCCTTTATGCCGTGGCTTGCGAGGATATCTACCGGCTTGGTATTAGCCCACCCGTCGTTGTGGACGTTACGGAGATTTTTTCGACTTCTACTATGCTGGCAACGCAGCAACTTTGTGGAGATGAGATAAGAAACACTCACCTTCCTCTTCGCGACGGCAGCACCTCACAGGTGACCCCGGCCTCGGCGCAGTTTGTGCACGGCTGCACCTCCATCACGTCGCAGCGAACGCGCCGCGAGTTGCAGACGGTGCAGGCATGCTTCGCGCGCGGCTTTTTGGCCGGAGACGGCGGCGCGGCCTCGGTCGCGGACGGCGACGGCGAGGTTAAGTGTGAGCTCATGCGGCGGGGTGTATGTAACAGCGATTAATTTCCCTGGCACACTTAACCTATTGCTTTGCGACGCTGTTTGGCCGCCGCAGAAAAAAAAAACAACTTTCTTTGGTTGGTGGCGGGTGTTGTAGGAGTTGAGTAACCGAGATCGAGATGCCGAGCGCGCGCGACCCACAAAGATGCGCTCTCCGTTGTCGCAAAGGGGACAAAACGCCCAGCACCGGTAATTATCTCACGCTTCGCCAGGAAGGGGATTTCATTTGTAATTACTTCCATATGACTCATTATGTAGTCTACGCCCATTTCTAATAACTTCTTGGCAGGCGCAGCACTCTTTCGCTTATGTAGTTGAGGATCATCTCGCGGCTCACGGGGGCTATGCGCGGCACCAGACACTCCCTGAACCAGCGCTCGACGTCGTACTCTTGCGCGTAGCCCATGCCGCCGTGCGCCAGGACGGCCCTCTCGCACGCCGTGAACGCCGCCTCGGCGGCCAGGTACTTTGCGCTGTTCGCCGCGACCCCCACGGCGTCCTGCGTGATGGCGGTGGCCGGCCCGGTCCCCCCGGTAGTCTGCCCGGCGGCCTGGGCTGCGGCGGTGTCGTAGAGACGCGCCGCGTGATACGTTGCGAGCTTGGCCGCCTCAAGCCGCATATAGGCGTCCGCCAACGGGTGCGCGACGCCCTGGTTCGCGCCGATCGGCCGCCCAAAGACCACCCGCGCCGACGCGTACTCGGCCGCCCGCGCCAGCGCCGCGTAGCCCAGACCCAGGGCCTCGCCGGCGAGCAGGCAGCGCTCCGCGTTCATGCCGTGCAGGATCATGCGGAAGCCGCGGCCCTCCTCGCCGACCAGGCTCGACGCGGGCACGCGGTAGCCGTCGAAGAAGACCTCGTTGGCGTCGACCGCGCGCCCGCCCATCTTGCGGATCCCGCGGACCTCCAACCCCGGCGCCGCCCTGTCCAGCGGGATGCAGAACAGCGACAGGCCCTCGCTCGGCCTGCGCTCGTCGCGCGGCGCCGTGCGGGCGAGCAGGATCATGCGCGAGGCGACCTGCGCGCAGGTGATCCAGATCTTCTGCCCGGTGATGCGGTACTCCGAGCCGTCGGGGGCGCGCTCGGCGCGCGTGGACAGCCTCAGCGTGTCGAGGCCGGCGTCGGGTTCCGTGACGCCGAAGCAGGCGCGCCAGCGGCCGGCGATGATGTTGGGGATGGTCTCGCGCAGCTGCGCGGCAGAGCCGAAGCGAGCGAGCGGCTGCGTGGCGTAGACGTTGGCGTGGATGGCCTGGGCGCCGGCCATGCCGGCGCCGGACTCGGCGATGGCCTGCATCATCATGGTGGCCTCGGCGATGCCCAGGCCCGCGCCGCCGAGGGACTCGGGAAGGGCGATGCCCAGCCAGCCGGCGGCGGCGAGGGCGGCGTGGAACTCGGTCGGGTCCTGCTCGGCGCGGTCCTTCTCGCGCCAGTACTCGTTGGGGAAGGAGGCGCAGATCTGTGAGACGGCCTCGCGGACCATCATCTGGTTCTCGGTGAAGCCGGTCGTCTCCATGATGCTGCGCAGCGGCCGGGTGGTGGAGAGCTGTCGTCGCAGGTGATGCTGGACACGACCTGTCGCCAATGGACGGCCCAAAACAACCCGTGATGACCGCCGCATTGCAAAGGACGTGAAGGGGGGGTCGTGAAATCTTGGGTTGCTATGTGTTGTAAAACACTCCCAATAACTAGCTGTTGAGGGGATCTGTTTATTTATCCAAGTTCCTGATAATCCGGGGTAATGACGTTGGACCAAATACCCGGCCGGGCTCTTGTGGCGCTAGGCATGTGCGAGAAGCCGAGCTGTGCTAGCCAGACAACAAGTTACCATTACGAAAGTAAAGCATTTGTTCTTGTATAAAATATGTAAATATCGAATGACTTTGAATTTGAATAAATAAAAACTTACGACTTCACAAAAGAAAAATCTCAAAGGCGCCCACAGGTGCACTCTGCGCCGGCAAACAGAACTCCATCTTGGAACACTTGGGAATACCCACCCTGATAACACTTTTTTTTTTTTTTTTTTTTTTTTGTTTTTCCGAGCGACCTGGTAAAAACTCACATTCGCAATCGAAATAAACTATCATAGATCCTATAAATCTTCGTTCTCCCGCCGACTGACCCCCAACACCGCCTAAGAGACCCGTCACCGTCGTGATCTTGCTGCCCCGGGTAGCAAGCGCAGTGGCGAGCTTGCCGTCAACTCTCGTCGACTCGGTGCTGCCATACGGTCTATGACTGTCAGTAATGTCTTTGTTTACGACTTTGGAGAGAACGTGCTCTGCATCTTTGTCTCTTGCAGGTGCCAGCCTAGTACAAGTCCAAGATGCCCGATTCAGCGTGCCGTATACGTTCAGTGTCGAAATATGGAGGCCCCAGGACTTTCCCTGGCTTGTGAGCAGAAAGCCAGCATCCTCATCATATCAGCTTCCACAATGTTACTTGTATCATATAAACCGAGCCTACCCTACTCAACGGTGATGGGTCTGACACCTCCCTCATTTTTTCGACGCTGACGAGCTTTGGGCGCTTGGCAAGCCATGGATTGCCTTTCTCATCTTTCGATAACCCGCGAAAGAATTGGATAAATTGAATCTTGTGGCATAATTTTTAATGGCCTTGCATTTGAGATGGAGCTGTATATATTCATCAGGCAATCAGCTTCTGTCTTTTCGCAGTCAGTTCCTGGAGAAGCAGAGTTGATATCATGGGCGTCCGCTCTATTGTGTCGTAGTTAGTCTGTGCAGGTGATGTTAAATTGAGGACTAAAGCTATTGGATTATTCGGTTTTAAGTCATTTTGTCACAGCTGATATGGGTATAGGAATTTCATTAGACTTACGAAATAGTTTCGGGCTCGCGTGCAGCTTCGTCTTCCAGGCCCTCTACACGGTGGTCGTCGTCATCTTCCTGATGGTCTACTTCTTCGTGGACACGACAGGCTCTACCCAGGAGGAGCTGGTGTAACTACATTGGCTGATATTTATGGCGCATCTTTGCGGGTTATCTTTACTCACATCTGGCAGTGCTAGCTACCCCAGCTATTCTTCTTTGTGGCTTTTTTCGATGCTGGACTTGGCATCGTGGCAGCCAAGACGGGAGAAGCGGCTGAAGCAGACTGTGATTTCATGTACAAATTATTGTTACTTGATCCTTGAAGCCATTCACAAAAGCTCTGTCCCGGCAGTTCTTGGGCTCAAACCTAAAATCAACCAGATGAAAAGAACGCATATGCCTCCAAGCCTTCCAGAAAACAATGAGAGCTGCACTAACCATGAATAGTAACCCGGCAATTTCAATTCGGCCCTTTTCTCACTGTGGATTGACAGCTTCTGCCAGCCGTGGAGCGTCTAGCCTCTCCTCTCAGCCCTCTGCGTCGCCACAAGATGGGAATCGCAACAAAATCTCTCATCGTTTCGCTGCCTGCCTGCGAGTGGGAAACACAATTAGCGGGTGCACTGGCCACTTATTAGTCGACTTCTCGATGGGGACGGGTGGACGGGCTACTGGATGGAATGCAGATGGTTGAGGGCTTGCGTTATTAGTCTGTCTAAATCCAGCAACAAAGGAAACGCCATATCGGCGCTGCCGTGACTCTCATTCGACCATCACTTGCCACGCTTTTCCCAACTTGTCGGTCCCGGGCGACGGAGGCACGAAAGCCTATTGGATGGGTTGGGGGATGTAGTTGGTGCGGCTCTCCGCGCTCGACGCCAGCAAGGTCGCGATAACTGATATGGCCTCCTGCCGGACCAATTCATTCGAACGTTGAAGTTTCTGGTCTCCCCGCATGCATCGGCAGCCCCGGACATGGGGATGCACGTACCAAGTTTTCCCCAGGCACGTTGAGGATGTGGAGAGAAGCGACCATGAGCGAACATCGGATTGTCGCCGGCGCATACGGCCCGCTGCAAGACCTGCAGCTCACGTTACCTGTATAAATGCAACACTGCATCCCAATTTATTTAGCATCATTAGTACCAACATCCTCCCTTTGCTGACCCCATCCCGGAGTCCGCTCTTTTTCCTTCTCCCTCTCGCCAATCTTGTTCCTCCTCCGCGTCGCCGCTGTCTCTCATCATGGCTCAGCAAGACAGAAAGCTGTCGTCCTCGTCCTCGGTGGCCGCCGACATGGAGAAGCCGCAGATCGACGCCCTCGAAAAGGTCCAGCCCAGCACCGCCGCCAACGTCGACGGCTTCATCGCCGACATGGAGCGCGAGCTCGAGGCCGCCGGCGGGCTGCAGACGGGCTTCTTCCACATCAACTTTGCCAACCCCAAGCACTTCACCTGGCTGCTGGTCGCCTTCGCCAGCATGGGCGGCCTGCTGTCCGGCCTCGACCAGAGCCTCATCTCCGGCGCGAACCTGTACCTGCCAAAGGACCTGGGCCTCACGGAGCGCCAGAACAGCCTGGTCAACGCCGGCATGCCGCTCGGCGCGGTCGGCGGCGCGCTCATCCTGTCGCCGACCAACGAGTACTTTGGTCGTAAATGGGCCATCATCATCTCTATTCTTCTCTACACCGTCGGTGCCGCTCTCGAAGCTGGCTCGATGGACTTTGGTATGCTTTGATATATATAAAGAGCCCGAAAGTGTTGGTCGTTTTCTAACTCACCCCCCAGGCATGATGGTTGCGGCCAGAGTCATCCTCGGAATGGGTGTCGGTCTGGAGGGCGGTACGGTGCCCGTCTACGTCGCCGAAACGGTCCAACGTCGCATTCGAGGCAATCTGGTCTCCCTGTACCAATTCAACATCGCCCTAGGGGAGGTCCTAGGCTACGCGGTGGCCGCCATCTTCCTCAAGGTCCCTGGCAACTGGCGCTACATTCTAGGCTCCTCTCTGTTATTCTCGACCATCATGTTCTTTGGGTAAGAATCACTTTTCCTCGCAAAAACTACCCAAATGCTAAACGTTTGAAGCATGCTCTTCCTTCCGGAGAGTCCTCGCTATCTCATGCACAAGGGCAAGAAGCTCGAAGCCTTCAAGGTCTGGAAGAGGATTCGAGGTCTCGCCGACGCGGAATCAAAGGAAGAATTTTACATCATGGCATGCTCCGTCCAGGAAGAAGTGGTTGCCGTCCAAGAAGGCGCCAAGAACAAGAACTATCCCTGGATGGACTTTTTCACGTAAGCCTCCTCCACCACACATCATCAACCCCCAGCTCCTATTCATCTACTAACACCTCCCCAACAGCGTGCCTCGCGCTCGTCGTGCGCTTGTCTATGCCAATACCATGATCGTCCTGGGTCAAATCACGGGCGTCAACGCTGTCATGTACTACATGTCAGTGCTAATGAATCAGATTGGTTTCGGTCCGGAGGAGGCAAACTACATGTCCCTGGTCGGCGGCGGATCCCTTCTGCTGGGCACGATCCCCGCCATCTTCCTGATGGAGACTTGCGGTCGCCGTTTCTGGGCCATCATGATGCTTCCTGGATTCTTCATCGGCCTCCTCCTCATTGGCGTTGCCAACCGATTTGACCCGAGCACAAACCTGAAAGCAGCCGAGGGCATCTACCTCGCCGGTCTCATCATTTACATGGGCTTCTTCGGCTCATACGCCTGCTTGACCTGGGGTATGTCTTCCTGCGCCGCAGTCGGCGTTGTTCTTTTGCTTGACTGTTTTTCTTAGAAGTTCATGCTGACAAGTTTTACGCAGTCATCCCGTCCGAAGTCTACCCCACCTACCTCCGAAGTTACGGCATGACCACCTCCAGCGCCCTCCTCTTCCTCGTCTCCTTCATTGTCACCTACAACTTCAGCGCCATGAAGGACGCGTTCACGACGACGGGCCTCACGCTGGGCTTCTACGGCGGCATCGCGGTCATCGGCGAGGTCTACCAGATCCTCTTCATGCCCGAGACCAAGAACCTGACGCTGGAGGAGATTGACGAGGTGCTCTCGCGGCCGACCATGGACGTGGTGCGCGAGAACTGGCAGGGCGTCAAGGACACCATGCACGACGCGTGCCGGGGCAGGTTCGGCAAGATTTTGGCTGAGCAGACGCAGAAGCGCAAGTCAGAGGTCGACGGTGTTGGCATAGACGAGAGTAGTTGCCAAGCATAGACGAGAGTAGTTGCCAAGGTGCATAGACGAGAGTAGTTGCCATGGTGCGTAGACGAGAGTAGTTGCCATAGAATAAATGTGATTCTATTCTTTTCAATTTGTTTCTTGAAAAAGGGTGTGCTTTCAAGCCATATGACGTTGTGTTGGGGCACGTCGCGAATGACGGAGTGGCGTAGAACGAGGCGATCTACGTCTGTCGCGACGTCAAAGTCGCCTCAAAAAAATCATGAGTTCCTCTTACCTGTAGTCTTCAAATTAGTGAGGGGAAAGAGGCCATCTCGTCAAGACCATCTGGGGTGATGACGACGCCTGCGCATCGCCGGCGCAGAGCACACAACTGACTGGCACATGCCACCTCATCCTTCCAACAAGCCGAGCGCCCATCATCAGTGCGTGAGTAAATTTCTCGGGTGACACGCGCGTTCTGGATGACAACATTTGGGCACGGAGCAGTGGCAAGGGTCTACGTGCATACTACCGTAGTTCCCTACTGACAATGAGACAGCACATGTCATGTCGCTGCAAGCACCATGTTGCACCCGGCACCAGCACCGACTTGAGGCTGCCCTCCGAAGCCCTGATTACTGACTGTTAGTAGACCAGAAGACAAGAGCGGCCCCTCATTGAGCACAACTCTGTGACACCGAAAAACTCCCTTTCCAGTTGTCAACTTCTCGTCCACCGTCGACACTAACGTAGGTGCCTGACGATGGCGTGGCAGCGGCCCGACGTGTTAGTGGCTCCACGGTTGCGCCAGGGTCGAGTCTGACATTGAGTACGGGTGATCCAATAGCCTAAATTTGAGGCTTTTTTGTCTGCGTGAACCGCCTGGAATCTGTGACTATTTTGCCAGTGTACCGCGGGCGGAGGCCAGCACACCGGTTGCGGGAGGCGGAGTGTAACTGGTACCAAGGGCATGAGGCGTAGAACGCCGTCCGGTGAGTGGTCAGCCCTCTGTAATGTGTGTGTGGACAGGAGACGCTGAATGACTTGATAAAGTTGTTACTGATTACGAGTAATAAGCACCTCGGCCTCGGCCTCTGTGGCGGTGACGGCCTTGTTTTGTTTTCAGCGCCTGATGAGCGTTCAGTACTTATTGGGCAGCTATTCCCGGTGCTAGGGATTAGTTGTTGTGAAGCCTCGGGAAGGGAACATGGATGTGACTTGGCTAGTGCACCCGTACGTTGATCTGTGTATGTACATAGTCCTTTGTTGGACATTTCCTGCAAGTATTCTCTAGTTGGCGCTTTCGTCTGTTGACCAACCCCGCCGCCGGAGTATTCCCTCGTTACGTACGGATACTCCTTGTACAATGACAGATGCATGTGTTCATTATTAGTGATAACAAATCCTCTAGGATGTTTTGAACACTCCGAGTCCTTTCCATGCATTCGAGTTCCGGATACAGACAAAGGGCGGCATCTAATTGCAACTTTGCAGCCGTGGCATTAGCCTCTGTCCGTTGGCAATGCAACAGCACAAAGTTCCTGTGGATATCTCTAAAGCGAAACGCTGACTGGAAAAACAATCGCGCCCCGGAGCCAGTCAGCAGTGTTGAAATGAACGGACGCTGTTTCTGGGAGACTTCTCTGCTCTTGATGGCATTTTCGAGGTACAGACGATCCTCGGCAAAGTTGTCGCCATCCACCACATCAGCATTATTCCATCCGTGGATGTCGGCCATGAACCGCGGATGGTGAATAATAGCAGACAACGGAGCCAGATGCATCCAATCCCAATCAACCACACTTTTTTTAACATATTCATTAGAATATACAATGAAGTCGAGCCTCATTTAATAACATCGCACATACCCGGTTCAGTGGAAGTCGGGGCTCTTTAAAATATTATGCGCGTTCAAATCCCCATGCGCAAAGTCGACGCCGGGATAGGCGTCAAACTGTTGGGCATACCTTGGAATCATCGATCGCATAATAAGGTAGTCGATGGCATCCCCTCACCTGGCTGTTCCGGTGAGAGTTCGTCGGAGGCCACGGTCTAGGCTGCCTGTGAGCCAGCTGGAATAGGAGCCTGGTGCTGGCGTAGCGGTGGTGGTGGGCGGCGCCGGCACAGTCCACAGCTGTAGTAGGAAATCGGCCAGGTCATGGAGAAGCCGATGTCGTTTGATCAGGGGTGTGGGAGAACTCCAGACAGCCAGCGGCTCGCCGCTGCTCCATTCTGAGTATGTGACGGCGCCATTTTCTGTGCAAAGTACGTCTGGGGCCTTGATGTTCGGGCGATGCTGTTTGATGTGCTGCAAGTAGTTTGGCGGCACGCAGCTCATCCGTCCAGTTGGCAGTGGCAGTGTCGTGGCATATCCGGGCCGCCCAAGTCACAGAGTCTTGAAAACCAATTTTAAACACCATGTGAGAGTAAGAATTCCCCAGGTCGTGCACGAACAGAACAAAGACGGTTGCATGTGATGGGCCTAACAACTAAAGAAAAGCACCAAGCGAAATCAGTACTTGGTTCGGCATCGAGACATTGAGACATCGAGACACGGCGCAGTGCGGGAGTGACATTGTAGGTACCGGTAACATTCACCCGGTCTTCTTTCGTACATAGCATCCATCACATGATGGATCAGCGTCGGCGCTGAGGCGTTTTGAATTGTTCACGCGCCGACGACTCAAAGGGGCAAAGCAGCAGCAGCGGTTAGTTAGTTCCCGCCCCCTCCAGGGCAGTACCTTATTCGCTGGACCTGGTAGTTCTTTTTGGTGTGTGGTGTGTGGTGTGTGTGGTGTGTGGTGTATGGTGTGTGTTGTATGGTGTATGGTGTATGGTGTATGGTGTGTGGTGTGTGCAGTATAAATAAGATGAAGAGGTTCTCTCTTATTATGATGGAAGAGCACTTTGTCGCCTTCTTTATTCGCATTTTCTGTCAATCCCCAGTGCAGCAGCGACATCGGCTACGATTTCCCTCGTATGCAAGCCACGGGGAGCCGCCCGCTATTATTACCAGTACAGCAGCGCATGACCTCGCGTGGACCAGCCCCGGCCTTGCGAGACAAACGCAAACCACTCACAACCACCAAATCACAACCGCCAATTGCTAGTATTACCAGCATCATCCCGCACAGGCTCTCCCGCATTACTGTATGCAAGGCCAAAGCCAGGCAGCCCTTTCGGATGCCCAACGACAACCGAAAAGCGGGCTCACCATGTTTGATCACCACATCTGCCCGCACCGCCAGCGCCAGCCTGGGGGGGCTTTGCTGCAACGTGCTCACCTGCCCCTCCCCGACTCGAGCCTACCTATTGGTTGGCTGGCATCGCCACAAAACTCCAGACTGAGTACGAATAACGAGGGGAAAGGGGGACGGACAAAAAAAAATAAAAATAAAAAAAAGGTGGTGTGAGGTCAATATCAGTGGCGCAGACCCTTGCAGTCGGAACAGGCTGTCACTCGCAAACTCGAAAAAGAGAAAGAAGGGCTTCCTCCGCTCGCCGCATCTCGCAAAGCTACATAGCTGCGAATTGACCAACAAGACGAACCGAACAACAACAATACATACTTGCTTGGTCATAGCTCTCTCTCTTTCTCTCTCTCTCTCTCTCTCTCTTTTCTGGAGGTGAGCTATTAACAGGCCAAAGACGAATTGGAGAATCCAACTGCCAACACCACCCAACACTATTACCGCCTGCAGCCTTTCTTTCTTTATAACTTCTTTCAGCCGAGCCACCCACAACACCGTCCCATATCGCTTACCGGTTTCTTTCATCATCTCTCCCATACATAACTTGCCACTTACCGCCTATCCTTTTTCTCCGTCTGTTCGTCAAGCTACTGCATCACATCCCGGTCCCATCCCAGACCCCAGGCACGCACCTACGCCTAACTATCTACCTAATATTTCTCCTGCCCTAACGTTAACTACTACCAATCCCGTCCCCCACGCCGCCGCATCTGCATCATCGGCTTCCCGCGGCCAGCACACCTTACCCACTCGGACGGCTAGTTATTAACTAGTTGGTCACTTCACTCCGTATTCAGCGCGCTGGCTTTGTTGTCCACTGTTCTCTCTGCTTGGCGTCAACCTGCCTCCTGCTGCTCACCGCCGACTTGCGCAGGTCCACTTCAGTTGAGCCCATCCCCATCCCAACGACCACCAACCCTTGTCTACCCGTGGGCGAACCCGGCACAAGGATACCTTGGGCTGCAGCTTGACGCTGTATTTATTGTTATCCGAATAATAATAATACGCGCCCACCCGCCTGGTCTTTGTTGTGGTTTTTGGCCCTGGGAACCACCTCAACCTCCTATTACTCACCTTGATACCCGCCCCCCAATAATCCCGGGTCATTATACCTCTCTTCCCCGTTGCTGAGGCAGGGCCGTTTCGTTTTGATCCTGGAACGTCGGGGGTGTACAGACCGCTTTGCAAAACCCAGTCCTTCTCGCTCGTCATCTCGCTTCAATAGGTCAGGGCTTCCTGCTGTCATTGGTTCACGACATAACATCCCCCCCTGCACCGACAGGCATTCACTCGAAATTGTTCTAATCATATCCGCCATTTCAAAACATCCTTATTGTATATATACAACACCTCCCTACGCTCTCACTCTCGCCCACGATCGCCATTTTCTTCCTTGCTTCCTTTCTTCCCACCTTGGACCCCCCTCGCCACAACACTACGCCCTACGCCGCAAACAAGCTTGTACGCCCTTCGTCATATATACGACATACCACCCACACAGTGTGCCGCCATGAACCGTCAACATTGCGCCAGCCCGGCCCTCTCGGACACCACATACTACAGCTTCAACGATATCGAGCTCGTCGAGCCGCCGGAACCCCGCACAGAGTCCGACTGCTACGCGCAGCAACGACAGCAGCACAAGCGAGACTTTGACCCCTTCGAAGCTTCAATCATGCAGCGGCAAGACTCGGGCTACGAGTCCTACGAGCCCCCTTCCCCGCGAACCTTCACGTCCAACGGCTGCCGGCCCTCGGGCAGCGTGACGCGGCGAAACTCGTCCGCCTCCAACCCGCCGCGTCTGCGATCATCGCGGCCCTCTACGCGGCGATCTGCCCGCTCGTATAACACGTACTCGAGCGGCAACGGCAACGGCATCGGCATCGGCATCCAGCAGCAACAACCACCGTACAAGGTCCGGTCGTACGCGCAGTCACAGCCCGTCGGCTACGTGCAGTTCCCGGAGCCCGATCTCGTCGAGCTGGCCGAGCCTGAGGGGGCGGCCGCTGTGGCGCCGTCGCCGCCATCACCGCCGCCGCAGACGACGCACTACTGGACGAGCGACAGCACCCGCCGTCTCGAGTACGCTGCGATAGACGCGGCCGGCCGCGGCGTCAAGGGCTGGGTCCGCAAGCACCTGGTCCCCGACTGCCTAGTGCCCGATCAGAAGCACCTGTCGTTTGACGATGACACCGGCAGCGTCCGCCGGTACCGGCTGCACCTCGAGGACGACCTCCACGGGGAGAAGCATCGTCGAGGGGAGGACCAGGCGACGCGCCGAAAGAGCTGGCGCTTCTGGCGCGAGTAAACCGATAATTTCGGTGAAACGGGGTTCATCTTCTCTTCTTCGGGGCTTGACGTTTAGCGCACGGTTTTAATGAGTGTTTGGTGATTTTCTTTTACTTTCCTTTGTTTTTTGATCTCACATTTTCAACAGCGGTTGGCATATTCGGCGTTTTATACCCTTGTTTGGCATTTGCACAGCATGGCCAACAACCATCACAGAGAATGAAGGCATGTCGCATATTTTGGCTACACATCAAAGAAATTGGATACGACTTGAACGGCATTATCACAAGACTAGCATATTCTAGCATATTGCATCATGAAAACTACGACAACTATATTTTGTCTAGATGCAAAACATATAAAAAACGCATACCCGAAAAGCACAAGTACGTTACAGGTGATTTCACCAATCTAAACATGATACTTGGACGCATTGTTATGAGCACCTCGAGGGCTCCGCCCTGCCTTCACGGTGGGTTCATGGAGACATCCTCCACGGCAACTGAAAAGTGACAGCATGCATGTCTTACAGTGAAGAGCATCGAGGGCCTAAGTGTCTGAGCCATAGGATGCGGAGAGGCTCATCCCCGCGGGGATCCTCGAGGAAAATGGCCTCGCCAAACCCGATTTCACCGCCCCAATAAATAGCGTGTGAGAAGGCGTCGTGGCGCCCAAGGCTGGGAGGGACGGGTACCCGGTGAGCAAGGCTT
This sequence comes from Cordyceps fumosorosea ARSEF 2679, assembly GCF_001636725.1. NCBI lineage: Eukaryota > Fungi > Ascomycota > Sordariomycetes > Hypocreales > Cordycipitaceae > Cordyceps > Cordyceps fumosorosea. Next base: position 1,495,232 of record NW_017387304.1, on the reverse strand, counting down.
TCGTCCCGATTAACGGAGCTCCATCGGGAAGCTATCGGAGCAATAGCCCGGCTCCGCCCCACTTTCTCGGCGCCGGAGGATTGGTCTGCAGCCAGCTCGTAAAGCCTATAAGACCATGAGGAATTAGGGGCATGTCGGCACCGTTCATGGCGCCTCGCGGGCAAATGAATCGTCAACTATCTGTGGCTCCTATGCTATTGAACGACTGACATGGGAAAATGGTATGTCTACAAGCCGGGTTCCTATTTGGCAACACGGTTGCCAGCCAAACACTGGCCTGGTGTCGTCGGTTTTTTTTTTTTTTTTTCGCCCTCTGTGTGAAGTTGGCCGCTCTATTTTACATATCTTTTAATTAATTTCACTCACTCTCCCGGAATGATTGGTAGCATTTTTGTGCTGCATCGCAGCTTGGGAAGTTGCTGTCCGGACGGTTGGAGGTTGGATATGAGCCTGAGGAAACGTTGCGCACTCAGCAGCTGGGAGCTGTCATTTCTAATATGAAAAAAAAAATACATTAAAGGTAGTTACAAAATAGTATCAATCATCTTCTTGGGTTTTTTTGTTTTTAAGCAGACATCGTGAATATATCGTTCAGCTCGTCCTTGGGCAGCGGCCATCACCCAAAGTTGCTGACATAATAATGCGCCCCTGGTTGACATCGGCGCGCTAGAGCCTCCTTACACGTCTCCCCCACGAGAGCTCGAGCTTTGGTGATCCCTCCCCGTCACCAGATTAACTACTTTTTAATCATTTCTTTTTCTCCTCAAGCAGCCAACTACAGTCCTTCATTACCTCAATCATGACGCGCGCACAGCAAACCATCTCCCTCGCCCTCCTGGTCTCTTCCGTACGTTTTTTTTTCTCTCTCTCCCGCGCAAAACACACGACAGCAACGCCCACCCCTCGCTTGCGCACGATCCTCCTCTCCCGTCGTTCTGCCACGCTGGCAATTATACTGACTGACCTCTTCTTCGAATAGCTTTACCTCGCCCTCTACCTCGAGCTGATCCCTCTGCCCGCCCTAGTCCAGGAGCAAATCGTCCCCGTCGTAAGCCCCCCCCCCAAAGCCGGTTTCCCAGTCGCAGGATTGAAAAGAGACTGACCGAGCGCGCGTGCACACACAGCTACCCTTCTGGGCTCTCGTCTCCTTCGGCGCGCTTCTCCTCTTCCGTCTCGGCTTCGGCGTGCTCACCTTCAATGACGTGCCCGAGGCGCACAAGGAGCTAATGCAGGAGATTGGCCAGGCCAAGGTCGACCTCCGCAAGCTCGGCGTCGACGTCGACTAAATACAATCGCCATCCTTTTTGCCACCTTCACCCATTATGGGACAGCAAGCGAACACGCCGACGAAGCACTGCAAATGCAACATGTAAAAATAAAAGGGGGGGTGGGGGATTTCGAGAGCAATGGAGAGATCAGGCCCGGCCGGGACCCGTGAAAGAGCTGGCCGCGACTACAAGAGCTAGTCACATGGCACCTAATGATGGGAAGGATTATGCAGTGGAAGGGGAAAGCTTGTGCGCTTTCGGCGAAGAGTGATGGTGTCGAAAAGACTCGCCCTTGAATTACTATATTGGGCTGGCCCGTTCCATTAACCAAGAGAAGAAGCCCAACCTAGCTGAGCGGTGATGGACCCAATAGGAAAATACGAAAAATGCGAAAAAGCCCAAACAGATGTACATGCGCCTGCCGTTCATGTCATTTCCTCATGTGTATGCATCCCATTATAAAGGCGTCGTATTTAAACAGCGGCGTCGACCAGCAAGGCTGCGATCTTGCGCGCGGCGACGTCAATATCTTCGCTCCCGCGCACCAGATCCTGGAACAGGCCGCCCAGCTTGCCCAAGCTGCCGCGGCGATCGGCTCTCCTCCCTGTAGATATGCAGTCAGCACAACATTCATGGCGACAAAGAGAGGAAACACGACTTACACTTTCCAGGTACGCCCTCCAACACTGCGAGCTTGCTCTCCGCCTCGCCCGTCCAGTCGAAGAAAATCTTCCACTCCAGCCGTATATGCGCATTGTCCCGCTTACTGCCCCCGGACTCTATGGGTATGTCGTATGCCTGCTTGCCCATGAGGTACCGCAGGTCGGAGCCGCCCAGTACGACGGCCTCTCGCGGCGGCGGCGCCACCTTCTCGCTCGTCTGCTCGGCCTGCCTCCGCATCGCCGCCGCCGCCTGCGCCGGCCCGCCCTTGGCGAGGACCTCGGCGTCGAGCCGCGCCCACGCCTCCGCGCGCTCGACGGCCGCGCGCCGCCACTCGGCCATGGCCCAGAAGAGCATGCCCACATTGCGCTGCATGCTCCTGTTGCACGGGCCGCCGCCGCAGACGGTGTCGACGAACGACCGAAGCTCGGAAGCCGCGGAGGGCTCGAGCGACAGCACGCGCAGCTCGAGGATGGCGAGCGTCATGGGATTGACGATGAGCTCGACGCGCGCCTGAAACAGCCGCTCCCTGTCCCGCAGCGTGAGTATGCGCCGCTGGCGGAATGGGTGCTCGCGCGTGGCAGGCAGCGCGGCGACGCTCGACGTCACGTCGAAGGGGCTAAACACCTTCAGGTAGGCGAGCTCCTCCTCTGCTGACATCTCTATGGGGTGGTGCGACGCAATGTCCCTGCCGTCTTCCGTGTCCGGCACCAGCGTGGCCACGGGTTTGCTAAAGGGCAACAGGCCGATGGGGTTCAGCGCCGCCATCATGAGCTGCTGTGACTGCGGCGCCGGCGCCAGCGAGTCCGCGGGTATCAGCGACCGCCGCAGGAGATCGAGGATCTTATCCTTGTTTCCCGGCGCGGTGTAGCGCCCCGTGTTCTGTGTGCTGAGCAGCCGTGCGTTCTCCTGCGTCGCCATCTCCAGGTCCCTCTGCAGTTGCGCAAGCTCGTCGCGCAGCGCATTCCTCTCCTTGACCTTATCAGGGTCCAGCAGAGAGACGTTTCGCGCAGGGTCGGGACGTGCCGTGTCGCGCGGGCGTTCCTCGTCATCGGCGGCCCCTGCGGCAGGCGGGTTCGGTCGGCGTTGGAGTGCGTGGGGCGTCGGCACCGGGCTTGGCTGGTCCCCATGGTCGGGTCGCATCGGTGGCTGCTTGAGAGGTGAAGATTTTTGCTTTGCTCTTGTTCTCCAGCGTGACGGGCTGTTGTGTATGCCTCTGGACGGGGAGGATGTGACTGGGTCTGGTCTGGCTGGTGGCAGCTCCGGCTCGGGCGGGGGGGCGAGGCCAGTGACTTGGGCAGGGCGGGCTGTCCTGGGCACGAGTTCAACGGTGGGCTCTTCTAGTTCCTCTGAGCGCGTTGTTTCGGTTCGCGGCGCTGTGATCGTTCTCGTAGGCTTGATTTGTGGCGGCTGTTGTTGTTGCTGCTGTCCTGGTGGTGCAAGGATCCCTCCGCGGGCTTGACGAAGGGGAGCTGCCGTTTGTTGTTCGCGGGCTGAGGTTGTTTGAGCAGCCGTTTCAGCTTCTGCAGCTTCAGCCGCAGCTGCAGCTTCTCGGCGTTCTATTATTTGAGGGTTATGGCGCATCATGCTGGCTCTGGTTGGCGAGGCATACGATGGCCGGCGCCGTCGCGACCGTGGTGATGTGCGCTGTTCATGGCTGGGGCTCGACACGTCTGCGGCAGCGCTGGTTCGCCGTCGTTTTGGCGATCGCTCATCCATTTCAGTGGATGGTTAATGATGCGCGGATTTTTATAATACAGTTTCGATATTCGTCATTCCGGCTTGTATTTGTCGAAATCGCGTGTTGATGAAAGATAAACGGTCTTGACCAGTCGCGTCCTTGATGGCGCCAAACAAAAAAGTGGATATCCTCATGCTGCCCAAAGAGGAAAGTCTGTATTGATGGGAGAGTAGTGATTCTTCTGGGTATTTTAAACAGTTTTAAAAGAAGATAACAGAGTTTTAAATAATTGATTCAAGAGACATTTATTAGGCTGCTTCCTTTTCAAATGTCGCGGTATGCTTCCATCTTGCCCTGGACCACTAATTCATCAAGACTCTCTTTGTGTATTCTGGAACTGTCCAGATGTCACTTCCTATCAGTTGAATAAGTTTCCTTGCTCCCCAGAGCCTGCGATAGTACCACACGGCCGCCGCAGGACTCGACTTGTCTAGCGCTAGGTCGATGTCCCGATCAATCTTCTGTATACTGTGGTGAAATATTTCTGGCTTCTCGTCATACTTGGCTTCTAACGCTTTTGCAATGTCTTCGCCCGTGGGTGACAGTTCTGAAATGCCGATTTTTCTACCAGCAAGCTCGGAGACGGGCTTGGACGCGAACAAGGAAGCATATGCCTCCCGACATATTTTAGTGTGCTGCCCTTGTCAGTACTTTTGCTGTCTGTTGATACAAGAGGCTCAGTTGGCCTACCAGAGAGCAAATGCTGATGCTGGCTATCACCACCGAAAAAGAGCATATTTCTAGCATAATCAAGTCCCAGCAAGCTATTCAAAATTAATTAGTATAGTAAATAAACAAGTTTGAGATTTTGGAGGGTACTTGCGGCGTTCGGATCCATGATTCAACCAAGTAGCCGAGGCGCACCAGAGTCATCGCGATCCCAGCACTTTTTGTTGTTTCTTCCACCTCCCGCTTGAGCTTCAGTACAGAAATTTTCAAACCCTGTTCATCCATTTCATGCGACATGTCAGATGGCACAAACAGTTGAACGCGCGTCTTGGGAATGGCCCTGATGGGCCCATGCTGGCGTGCGATCCCTTCAGGTCCGACTAACGAGCTGGGTGATAATACTGAGCATCTGCTAAGTGATCGTTTCCAAGGTAGTATAAAACCTACATGACAATATCAATGTCTTTGAGCGAGTCTATTACAAAGGTTTCATTGTCCATATCAATACTACTCGTTGCAACATTTGTCAGTAGCATGCTAATGTCGGAAGACCGTTGGTGCACTACTGTAATATGCGCCCCAGAGTTGGCGAGAGCCCCGACGATGGCGGTGCTGGCTCAGCCGCGGTGGCCATAGACTGCGATCCGATTGAAAGTCATGGTGAGATGAAGGAGGATAGTCACCATTACTATTAATTTGATTGCTTGAAGACATAGCAGGCTCGGCTAGGTCAGTGCATCACGTCGCTCCTCTCGGGTGCATCCAGATAATATCATATGTCAATGTGCAAGCAAGCAAACCAGCCACTCAATACTTGCAGGATATTATTTTTATGCAATTTTTTTTCGTTTGACTCAAACCACTTTCAACAAGTTAAAAGCACAGGATCAAGTTCACTCTCTGCAGCCTAGATACACCCTGCACAAGGGTCTAAGCTAACAACTCTTTGTATACTGTGGTCGTTTCGCCCCCCACGCACTAGCAAACTTGTACTCTGACATCATCCCGATCACAGCCGAGCATAGAGCAAACCTCGTTTTCTTCGTCCTCTTCGCGCCCGGCCGGACAAGAAGCCCGCAATATTCGTGGCCGAAGCACAATCCTTCCCTTGGTCATGTCGGCGCCTTCCAGATTGGCGCCGAGAGCGTGCCGACTTTGTCGCTCATCGCCCACCTTCCGGCGAGCATTTGCCTCGGCCACAACGAGGATAACAACCACGACCACGACGACACCATCGCCGACCAAGACCGACCCGTGGCCGCAGTGCCAACCACGCGGCGAATACTACGACATCCTCCTCCGAGATCCCACGCCCTACGGCGCCGCCGCCACCGCGCGGACGGCCGAAGAAGTTCCCACCTCCTCCTCCGCCGCCCCGACGCTCTCGGAAGCAGCAGTGCCCACCACCAGTGGCGGCCGCCCGGCCAAGACGTACGAGACGATCGCGTCGCGCACCGCCTACTCCGGCTCCTCCCCCTCCGATGCCGCGGAGCGCGCACGCGTCATCTTCGGCTCGCGGCTGCTCGGCCCCGCGGAGCGCGCCGACCGGGCGGCCGGGCGTCTAGCGCGGGCGACGACGGTCGGCGGCGTGCGCGTGCCCCCGCGGCCGGAGGAGCCGGACAACTGCTGCATGAGCGGGTGCGTCAACTGCGTGTGGGACCTGTTCCGCGAGGAGATGGAGGAGTGGACGCTGGCGTCCAACGCGGCCAAGGCCCGCCTCGCGGAGAGCGCCGTCGCGGGTGGCAGCGGCGGTCCTCTTCCTGATGATGCTGCTTCTCCTTCAACGGTGGCTTCGGCGCCGGCTGGCGTGGCGGTGGGGGATGCCAAGATTGCAAAGGACCTCTGGACCGACGACGTCTTCCAGCATGTTCCCGTGGGCATCCGCGAGTTCATGAAGCAGGAGAAGAGGCTCAAGGAGAAGCACCAGCGCGAAGGGACAAGTGGGGGATGAGACATGGTTGAAGCGGGAGCGGTTCAATTATTTAGAGGTATATACTTGACTGGAGCATACATTGGCGTTTTCTGGGCTGGCAAGATTTCACATTTCAGCGTTAGATGGAGACGACACATTGATACATGGCCGAGGCAGACATGCCGGATAGCTACATAGACAAGTGGGCAGTCGAGAGACACGCCCCGTTCGTTGCCTGTGGAATAGAATTGACCTGAGATACAAAATGCAGATGATGTCTGACTGTCTGTCAAAGTAATCCATCTCCTTGGGTATCGATCGACTGACCGCTCAACATCACCCCTTCTTGGTCAACTTTCGCTCCGCCAACATGCCGAAGCAAACTCCCCTCCTTCTCACCGGCGCCCCTTCGGAAATGATGACTTCCGCCGTGCACTCCCCCCTCGTTCGGCGATGGGGCTGCCCATCGCCGAATCTGCAACACGCCGTGCTACATTGACCGCAAACGACGTTGCCGAAAACGCACAGCGCCGCCCATGAAACGCATGGCCTACACCCCTCCTCGCACAGCAAACGATCACAGGCCCTTCATTGTCGCAGATGTCCCCTTGTCCGCTGTGCGACGCTGTTTTCTGCTGTCTGACTGGTGGCTGGAAGCGAGCGGACATCTTCCGGGGCGTTGCCTCGGCAAAGGCTGCGTAACGAGATGACATGTGCTGTATCACGACGAGCCAAGATAAACGGACATGAAAACTCATGAAGCTATATTTGGATTCTATTTCGAGGCGAAGAAGAAGAGATCAAAGAGGCTAGACTGCTCCAGATGATCCTACCCCCTGCAAAGCCCAGCTCCTCGCATTTATATTATTCTTCTCGTAAATCTTTTGTTTCGATGTCTTAGGTATCGTAGATCGTATTACCCGTACCGTCATTTGTCTATTTCGATTATCATTTCGTAACTTTTGCATCCGCTCAGGAGGACATGGCACTTTAGCGTAACAAGACAGCGCACACACACGCACGCGTCTACTTGCGACCAGCCTCCGAGTTTCGGTCGTGCTCTTCAATATCCATGGCCTCCCAGGGGTAGTTGATCCAGACGTCCGCCACCGTGCGGGCCGCATGATACCTGTTCGGCACCATGTCCGCCGGCAGGTTGCCCTTCTTGGCCTTGTCCTTGTTGTGCAAGACGAAAATGCTAAACTGCGTCTTGGGCTGGGCATCGCCGTCCGGCATGCGGCGGCGCGCCTCCTCGACGTCCTTTTCCAGCTCCTTGACCGCGTACTCGAGCGTGGTGCGCGTGTCGTCGACCTCGTCCACGATGAGGATGCGCTTGCCGACCAGGTTCTGCATGTGGCCGAGCGCGGTCATGTCCAGCCACTGGGTGCGCGTCACCTTGGTGCCGGGCGTCTCGACGTCCGGGTCCTCGCCGAGCTGCTCGTAGAGGGAGAGGCCGATGGCCTGGATCGGGATGTTGGGCGAGCCGGGCTGCTTGAGGAAGGAGCGCAGGATGCGCGCGGGGATGTAGCCGCCGCCGCCGATGGCGATCATGAGCTGCGGCTGGAAGTCGGCGAGAAGCCGCTCGGCGGATTCCTTGCACAGGTTGTGCACCTGCAAGAGGGTGGGTTAGCATGGGAGGGAGAGGGGGGGAGGGGGCGGAATAGGGTAGATGGCTGCAACACAAAAGAATATCGCATTGGTGATTTTATGCAATACCCAAGTTGCTCCGTCTTCAATGGGGAGCACTCACATCATTGTAAGTAACGTAGAGCTTTTCGACCATTTTGAATTGATGTTTGAGCTGTCGGGTAACGAAGGCGTCACTGGCGGGGTAGGTGGCGGTTGGAGAGGTGAGAAGTACAGAACGTGAAAAGAGCAGTGGTATCAGAGTACGAGTGCACTGAGGCTGTCTAGATGATATGGATATAGGCTGGTGGGAGCAAGATGCCCGAGAGAGGAGGAGAAGGAGAAGAAGAAGAAAGGAAAGGAAGAGAGAAACAAGTGAAGCCGCCTGGCCGTGAGAATTTTCTTATCAAACCTTTTTTTTTTTTTCGCGCCCACCACCGAGGTGCCCCGCGCTGCACCAAAATAGGCAGTCATGACCCCTCCGAGGCCACTCACTCTCCACTAGTTGCGGGTGCTGTCAAAAGAGCGGCTTGTCAGATTCGTGTGGTGTACTATTTAGTCTCTGGTTGTTGCTCGATACTAAAATATCAGGGTAATGAGTCAGGCGGGCAAATGCTGCAAGCGTGCTACAGCATTGCACATGTTCGCGGGCATATGCTTCCTCTAATAGGTAGCCTGCGAAACCGGAGCATGACCGAAACAGGGAAGATAAAAGATCAGCCGTAAACTTGCGATGTGGGTATTCAAGATGCCAGACCAAAAGTTCAAAAAACTCCTTTGCATACCTAGGCCGTATGCACCTGCACCTCACCTGCACTCATCTGCAGCCCTCCCTGCCCGGTGTAAATGAGATCCGTGATTCCTCGCTCGTAAACCACCACTCCAGCCGGCTGGGAAACTTGCAGCACGTCCATCCGTCCTCTGCATGGTCATGATACGCCTGACTGTGGCACTCGATCTCAACGCTGTCCCGCTCAACGCGTGTGCCGTGCCGCAGATACTTGGTCGTTTTGTAACAGAAGCACAATGGCCGCTCATACACTCGCACAGCATCGACCCCAATGCGGCACTGGCCGAGCGCCCTCGCCCCGCCATTCTTATACCCGACAACGACGCCGCGGCAGATGCGCAGTGCCTTGTCGTGATAGACTTCGACGTACACCACCTCGTCCAGTTCTGCATACGAAAAGTATGCGTGCTCAAACGGCGGTGACAGGTTCATCGGGTTCTGGTAAAATACCTCTTCCTCCTCCCCCTCCTCATTTCGAGGTGCCGTCCCCAGTGGATACACAGCGCCCATTCGGGATATGCCGTGAATCAGGGTAGTAGGATCATCCTCCATCCACAAATCCCTCCCGTCGTGCATATAAGGGCCTAGCACAACTTCTCCGGAAATCTTCATGTGAAGCTGTACACAATTCAGGTCGTGGTCCTGCACCGGCACTGTTACACAAAGGCCTACTTACCAGCAGGCTGCCTGCGAACGGGGGCAAGGTTGCGCCAGGAGGCAGCAGCGGAGTACGAAATCCGAACTTGTCGATCCCACCGTGTATCGGTACAAATATCCAAGCCACCCATTTCCTCTTGACAGGATTCAGTCGCAGGAAGCAAGAGTAAGCTGACGGCGCTTGCTCAGTGTGCGCATGGATTGCCGCGATCGTGCCGGACGATATGAAAAAGGTGATTCCAAAGGAATGTCGAGTTTCAATCGTGCCTAAACGTGGACATATTGGTTGAAGGTCTGGTGAAAACTGGTGGTCGGGTGGGACAGGCGGCCCAGGCGTGTCCCACGATCTTAGCTGCCGCATTCCCTTACTAGGCGGATAAAGCCGAGCGAGTCCAAGCTAATAAGTCGATTAGTTTGTAGCCTGTACAGCATGCTTTACGATGGTTCAAACCTGGAAAGATGTTGAGATTTCGCCGAGCTGCTGGACGCTATCGACTACGTAGGCGCACGCCTCGCTCCGCATCGCGCTTCTTGCTGGAATATCGACAAGCCGCTCAATCTCTTGAAGTCCGCGAGAGTCGATGGTGAGACGAAAGTAGGAGCCAGCATCAGGCGTTGCTATCTTGGGTGCAGAGCCTCGCTTCCAAGACGCTATTTGTGACAGTGTAGTTGTTGTTGAGGTTTTGTCATTAGCTTTGGCTATCAGCTTGCGAACAAATTCCCTGGCGAGAACATAGCGCCAAAAGACACTGTGTTGGAGATTTTCGCATATGGCCAGTAGTAATTCATAGGGGAGCATAGCCAGAGGTATTTGCCAGTGTGTGGCAGCATGCGCCATGGCAAAGTTGACGGCGTCTTCGTCCAACATGGTCACTGGGAGGGGCCAAAACCCACGCCACGGGTAACGGGCATGGGCGGCATGCCATAGATTGTATGCCGTGATGCGCTTATGTGTCGCTGTTTGCTCGAGAAACATCTGGAAGCAGTCCTGATGCACCGTAATACTTTCCAGCTCAGCAGCGCACTTAGTGCATTTGGGCAGCTGGCAAAAGGTCCAGGGGGTGTTGGGCTTTTGGTTGCAATAAATGGCGATGGGAAATAGCGAGGCATCGATCACTCGACACGTGGGGTGGAAGCGATCGCCGAGCACTGCATAGGGAGTTAGTAGAGGGGGAGAATTGCAGCCAGCGTTGAGACAGGCGGTGTTTAGGCGGAAGTTGCTCTGCTTACAGGCTATCATGGGCTCGCCAACGTCGAAGTAGCAGCCGCATAGGGAGCATTCCGGGTGGATTCGAACATGGCGATGGCCTTGCTTGTCGGGATTCAGTGATGTCACTCGCGCGGCGCTCATACTAATAGGCATGCCGGACAACTGCGAAGGCTACATGGGTGTCGATGGAAGGGGGATACAAAGCGACAGCAAATGGGCGATATAATGGGGATGGGTGATGGTGATATGATGGGTGATGGTGATATGATGGGTGATGTTAATGGAGATGTTGATGGTGATGGCAAACGGGGGGGGCTCGGAGACGGCGAGACTCAAAGGAGGAAGGAGATTTGTGTGGCATTGCAACAGCGCTTGATATCGCCGAAATGGCTTCGATTAGTGGGTAGCAATGAACTATGGGCGCGGCTGCCACAGATTGCCGGATTGCCAGATTGCCTGATTGCCAAGAATAGAAAATCTACTATTCAATTCGCTATTCATCTTTAACAACTCTTTTTAAAAATTGTGAGACACACTGCCAAGTCTGGAACTCTTTATTACCGCCGCAAAGCCGTGTCTTTTTTGCTTATGTAGGTGTCGGCCATAACCCGCCTCTTGGTATAACTCCCCTGCATCATGGCTGTGTTTGTCCGTAGACTGCTTCGTTCCTGCCTGCTCTGCCTCGCATGTCTCAAGGTTCTGAAATTGTTCTTCTTTTTCGTGTTCTTCACACTCTGTTTTAGGCCTCTTTTTTTACCTTTTTCAATTTGTTCCTGACTACGAAGCATAACCGTATGCAAAAGCTACTAGCCAGCGTTAAGGCGCGCGCCAGCTAAAAGAAGCGCCTCCATCGCCAACTTGGACGTATTTTACATTGGACAACGTTTCTAAACAGTAATTTCTTGAACTCTATTAAAGGACAAGCACTTAGAACTGAACACATTTAGCCAATCCCCTATGCCTATACTTCAACGTCGCCCCAGTCTCAGCTATTCCTATTACTTTATACTTTGACGGCGGCGCCAACATGCCCCGAACCCAACATCCCGAACCCAGTCTTCACGGCGCGCTCCATTGCTCTTCAATGGACAGTATATATTCAAGACCTTCTCCTCAGATGCCCAGATTTGAATCTTCTCTTCGGAATCCATTCCGAACATCACTCTCTGATCGCCTTCTGACTTCCCAACTCATTATTTACGTATCACTCCCCAACTCATTATTTACCATCACTCCCCAACCCAACAAAGCTTCTTAGGCAGGCAACCATCGTCTTAACTGACCCAATGGCTATGCTGCCTGTGACCACTTTCCGCAGAACCCCGAGCGGGTATCGCGCCAGGGTCTTTACGAAGCGACCCTTGAACTGCATCGAGATCTTCGATTGTGACGGCATTGCTCTTCGCATTGGCTCGAACCCTTCTATGCCCGGCCCTGAAATTCAGACGGAACTTGATAGACTCTCTAATATTCGATATCATGTCTTCAATCGTCCCTCAACCAGTGACCGCGTTATTGGTCCAATTGACGAGGTCCTCAAGCAATACTATATCTCGGTCTTCACCGCTGTCGACCGAGTCCGGATCAACCTTCGCCAGCAGCTTGACGAGATCGACGCCACCATTGGTGCCCAGCTTGGCAACGTTGCGACCACTCTCCCCTGGTGCCTGTCCCCCGTCCGCCGCAAGGCCAAGCAATGTGCCAAGGCCATCAAGGCTCGTCTCAGGGCCCAGGCCACCGAACTGGCCGAGGCCCGCAAGCAGTTTCTCTTGGAGGCCATGGAAGACATGTACCGCCAACTGACGGTGAACGCCTTCTTCAGAAGCAGCCTCTCCCGCGAGACGCTGCCCTACACCCACAACGGCGTCTTGCAGGGCTGCTGGGACTCTGGCCCCATCATGCCCTCCGACGTGGCGAGAAAAACCGGCGACGCTGACGCCTTCTACCACATCCGGGTCAGCTGGATCTCAGCCCCCGGTGCCACCAGGTACCCGACCTTCCTCTGGATCGAGCGCCAGACGGACGGGTCGTTCCCACAGGGATACGTGAACTGGGTACCGTATCGGCCAGGCAAGGATGATGACTACGACCTCGAGCAAGGCGAGAGTGGGGAGTACTTCATCACCCACAGCCGCAAGATCTCGGTCGACGTTCGAGTCCGCTGTCACTTTGTCAAGAACGTCGTGGCAAGGGAGCGCGTCGTTCGAGAGCGCCTGGAGCTGCTGGAAGAAGGCTACGTGCGCGTGCTGCCCTTTTGGAGGTCCGCATTATATAAACCTGGTGACTTCTTGAAAGATTTTGAGAATGCCCACCAAACCTTGCTTCACCCTTTCTCTTGGTGAAGCCTGGGCCTTGCGCTGGCCAACACACCAGCACCTTAACCATAACCATAACCATAAACTTAAAATAAACCGGGTAATTTTACCCAAACAACCATGCAAGAACCCTGTATATTATCCTATGTCGTCTATGTTTACGGAAAAGAAAAAGAACCCAAAAAATGAGGAGGCTTTGGTGGAGGACGCAGAGGTGGTGAAGTTTTTTATTAGGCCTTTTGTACTGGATCATTGTACGAGGACTGTGCGATGCTGCACAACGCTGTTACAAATCACCAGATTGGGTCCAGCACTTGGATTTCTTTCTCTTATTTTTGTATTGATTGGGGGGTTTTTTATTAAAAAGAATAGAAAAATAAAATAAAAATAAAAACAGTTGCTAATATTAGGCCCTCAAAAATGTCTCTTGTGACTGTATCACGATGTGAAAACTGCCTTATAATTCTTGCCACTTTTCAGACACCACTCTCACTGACTCTCTATCGAAGCTGGCATGAGCCTCCCTGTGCAACTTCCCGAGTCCCACGAAATTCCGCTGAAGAAAGCCACTTGAGTTTTCGTTTTTTGGGTAGCTCCTGACTATCTCCCAGGTGCGCATAATTATTAAAAACGTCGACTTAGCTATTAGTTTACAGATGGCCGTTCAGTGCTGACAACACCAATAAGCCCAATATTCACAATCGGGTTTTCGGCATGGCAAACGGTCCATTCCATTTATCCTTCAACGTCGATCCATTCCAAATACCCGGTACCTTTCACCGACCGCTCTCCCCATATACACTGAAACGTGTAGGCGCTCACGTATCCCTGTCCATGCCCGTATCGAAACGGCGCATCAACATCCGCCTCCAGCCTCACGACTTTGGCTCCCTCGTCATCATCCACCGTCCACCGCATTCTCTTCGGGACCCTCATACTGCGCCCCCGGTCATCCACCAGCCGCTTGTCCGCGTACTCCAAGATCTCGAGCTCCGTCCTCGGAAAGACCCGCGCCGCGCCCCCGTCCAGCGTCCGCAGGTGCGCCAGCAGGCACAGCGTCGCGCCCGCGCCGGTGACCTTGGTCAGCAGCAGCTGCGTCCGCTCGTCCAGGTTGACGATCTGGTAGGTGAAGAAGGTGACGGGCAGCTTGAGCGACGGCGACAGCGGCCGCCGCGCGAGCACCTGTGGCGTGATGCACCGCGCATACTCGACGGTGCACATGCCGGAGATGCGTGTCGTGCCGCGGACGTCCTTGACGGTACCGTCGTACGTAGCGAGCACGCTAAAGTGGTCGTAGATGGGCATCTTGGTAAAGTACGAGACCTGGTCCGTCGTGCGGATCGCCAGATCGACGCTCATGTGACCGAAGCGCCCCGCGACCTTGTATTCTGGGTACGCGCACTCCAGCACCAGGTCCTCGGCACCCCATGTGAGACGCGATCCGTCGGCGCGAAAGTCGCAGCCGGAGACGGCGTCGTACGCCTCGTAGTGGTGGTGCTCGCCGTAGGCCGTCGCGGAGAGCACGGTGGCCGTGTGGCGCGCGTCCGCGGCGGCGAGGTAGTCGTTGTCGAAGCAGGCGGTGCCGGTGGCGCCGATGAAGGTCATGAGGTTGAGGAAGCGGTAGGGCTCGGGAAGGCCCGGGAGAAAGATGCCGTAGTGCGTCCAGCCCCACCACCGGGAGTCCCGGTGCGGGAGCATCTCGGAGTGCTGGGCAAAGGGCACGGTAGATGCGGGGATGCGGCTGTCTAGGTACGGGGCGACGTAGTTGGCGGCAAGCCGGGAGGCTGCGCTCACGAGGATGTTGGGTCCAGGCCGAGATGGAGCGTCATTACCGGCGGTGGAAGACATGATTACAGAATGGGGATGTGTGGTTGGTTATTGTAAGTGGAGGTTTTGGTGAAAAAGGACTGATGGTGAATTGTAATGCGCGTCGAAACTGGCATGTGGAAGCCGGTTATGTAGATTAAACATAACGCATTAACATAACGTATGTGGATTTTCAGATGTAAATACATACATACATACATATCCGTATATAGATTGCATCGGACCACTCAACCGTCCAACGGCCCCGCGGCCCGACCACATGGCCCGCCTTGACAGTGACCAACACATCGAGATTACGCAGTGCATCCATCGTGCCGAAAAACTTCACGCCCATTCCATCTTGACCTTGACCCCGTGTCTACAAGTCGTTGCCAGGGCAAAAAGCTCTTCCCAGTCGCGACTCTCCCGCGACTCCACGGCCCGAAAGGTCTGCGCCATGCGCGCCACCAGGTACTGCGTCTCCAGCAGCGCAACTTGCTCTATTTTACACACGTGTTGGTCAGTATTGAACCCCATCCATTCACTTGGCGCTCTTTTGTTTTTTAAACTCACGACCGAGGCAGATGCGCGGCCCGCCGTTGAACGGCAGATATCCCCAGCCGGGACGCAGGCCGCCTGCCCACCGCTCGGGCCGGAACTCGTCCGCGTCGGCGCCAAAGACGGCCCGGTCCCGGTGCATCGCAAAGACGTTGTAGACGACCAACGTGCCTTTCCTGACCTTCAGCGGCGCCTCGCCGTCTTCGCCGCCGCCAACCGGCAGCGTCGTGTCGCGCGTGGCCTCGCGCGCGTTGGTGGGTATCACAGGGTGCAGGCGCAGTGCTACTCTCCTTTGTCAGCGCATTCTCTCCTTTGTTTTTTTTTTTTGATGTGTGGTCGCACAAAACACTTACACTCTTGAATGCACCAGCGAAGGTACTCCATCTGCTTCAGCTGCTCTGGCGAGGGTGGCGTGGCGGCTTCGTCGCCGCAGACGGACAGCACCTCCGCTCTCACCCTCTCGTACGCGGCGGGGTTTCTAGCCAGCATGAAGAAAAGGTTGCAGAGCAGGCTGGCCGTGGTGTCGCGGCTGGCGACCAGAAGGTGCAGCATCTGGTCGCGCAGGAACTTTCGGTCCGGCGTCACCCCGGCCAGCTTGGTCAGCACGTTGTGCTCCGATAGTGACGATTTGTTCGGTTCGCTGGCGCTCTGCTGCAGGGCAGCGTCGATAAAGTCGTCCATGTACTTGAAGACGCGCTTCTTGGCCTTGTCCACGGCGCGGTTGAGGCGGAAGACTTGCAGAGGGCCGAGACACATCTTCTTGATGACTTCTTCCGAGCAGGTAGTGTAGTCCTCGAAGAACTGCCACTCCTTGTCGTGTGACCTTGTCTCGTCCAACATGTGGGAGGACTTGGACGTCAGGAACTCAGTGGCAAAGTCCATGGTCAGGGCAAAGTACAGGGGCTGCAAGTCCACCTCCTCTCCTTTCTGCGGGACGTGACGGAGAAAGCTTCGGAAGTGGCTTTCCAGCATTGTAGTGACGGCGGACTTGTCTCTGTTGGCAAAGCAGGGCCGCAGCAGCGTCCTCGCGTGTGACCAAGAGACACCGTTGACGCTGAAGATGCCGGTTCCCAGAAGCGTAGAGATGGCATCGAGACGCATCTTGGGCAGCTCAAAGTCAGAAAACGACGTGGCAAGTACGCTCTTGATGTTCCTGCTGTCGCTGGTAAAAATGGTTTGCCAGACGCAGCTCTTCATGGAGTAGGTCGAGCCAAACTGCTTGAACAGTCTGCACGTGGAGGCGAGGTAGTCTTCGTCGCTCTTGCCGAAGATGATGTTGTAGATGAACTCAAAGCCAAAGAATTTATTTTTGACCGGGCCATCGGGGAGCGTAGTAGTCTGACACTGTTGACTCCGTCTTACACTAGAGTACCGCAAGAGCAGCGAGTAGACATAGTGAAGCACAACTGGCACAATCAGCAGAGCGGAAGTGGAAACGGCAAACTCCATATTATCGGTGTAAAATAGACTTTGAATATACGTAGATGAGACTGAATATACTTGTGAATTGAAATTACTTTAATATGGAATTTACAACTTCCCAAGAGATCCTCCCGGCGCATAATATATACCACCTCCCGTAGCCTTCCTCGCCCTTCTACTCGATCCCAGCGTTTTCCGCTGTTGGCACCAATCAGCAGGCCTCTTGCACCGCCTCACAGCTTTTACGAAGATCTAGGCCCGATCCTGTGTCTTGTTCACCATGACAGAATTCCCAAAAATGTGACGGACGAATCATCGGCCCTTGACCTCCCCCTTCCCTCCATGATCCATGGCCCCGGTGCATATATTGCCTCACGAGCTGGGGTAAAACATGCGGAAGTAGCGGAGGATCTTTGCATCTGTCACGTTCTACAGGACAGCCTTCCCGGGCCCAGCAATCTGGGCGTGCGTCCGATCATGTGGGCTCGGGGTTGCCTGGTGGCAGGGGCTTGACCTCAGATCCGGTTTCTTCACCATTGGGTACCTCCCCGGTGGCAACCGAGGATCTGGTTCGTGCATCTCTCGGGGTGTATTACGCTCCCATGACGATATCAGCGGCCCCTTGTTGTTTCCTGTGCATGATCCTGGAAGGGCGCCGAGCTGGGGCCGTGCTCACGGCGTCGATCGGTGTTCTTCTCCAGCTGGGCAGCCTGCGAGGCACTAGAGCAAAGATAGGCTCCGCATCTCACAACTCTATTGACTTTTCTGTTTCAAGTTGATGAAGAAAAAGTTCCTTGTACCGTGATGAATAGTTGCTTTTTACGGGAGACGGCGACGGGCTGGGGCCGGGTCATGCTTGCTAGTCTCAGGTCATACTATATGCTTCATACCGCTTCCTGAAGATACTAGTAGAGCCTTTCCATCTTGCTATGATCCCTGCATCCGTCTGTAATCCGGTCCCAGGACGCTGGGCTGACATGGCCAATATCCTCTCGTATCGCCTGTGGAGCCGAGCCGTGGTCGGTTAAGCACAGTGCTCCAGGACCATGGCCCTGGGTCACTGTTCGACCTGACCAGTCAGACCTTGCTTGTACGTGATAGTGAGACCATTTTCTGCTACTATTGTCTCTCTAACTGGCTCAAACCATTACCAGTGGAGTCTAGATGCAAGTCCGTATAAGATTTAGGTCTTGCCTGGCGCCGCCACTCTCATTCATGGAGAGGCGGCGGCAAGGCTCGTAGGGAAGACTCGTACTGAGTGCTCGAGCTCAAGTCTTGCCCAATTCTTCCGCTCTTGTGTGTCTCGCTCACAGTCGTAGCACTAGATAGAGTAGCTACCCGCATAAGACAAGCTGGAGCATGGTCCTACGCGCAGCAGTGGTTTGGACTCGCCTCCACGCCCCATCGATCTCGCTGGTTACCATCGAATCGGCCCCTTGGTTTCCTAATAGAGATTTCCGTATCACCTTGCTCTCTCACCGAGGTGGCACAATCTGTGACAAATATAGTGTTGGCCATGTGTGTTGTACCGTTGGCCGTTTCACACGATCCAGGTATAGGCTCACGGTACTCCTGTACCATCTCAGGTAATGAACTGAAGGGGCCGTCTAGGTTCAGGAATCATTTTAGACTGCTAGGTTATCCTATTAAGATACTATTCTCTTCATCCTTCCTCCGCCATCTAATTTACCATCGTTCATCCCATTAACACATCCACCACTGCACTCTGTTAGTCCCCGAAATTTCTCATCTTTCAACCTGACTTTTTTCAAAGATTTCAAAGAAATTCCTACTTTTCGATCCAACTCTTTTCAACAGTTAACACATGTCTGACACTGAATTCCGTGCACCGACACCGAACTCGTCCAGCGTGAGGGCAGACCCAGCTGAAATTCATGGAGGTGTTCCCACCGGGTTCGGTCAGCTTCTATGGCACATGTTCCTCGCCACGGCTACAAACTATCCAACTAGGGATGCTATTGTAGCTGTAACGGAAGATACTGGTGCCTCATCCTCTGGCCCTGAAGCATCCACTCAGCGATGGAGCTATCAAGGGCTCCTAGCTAAAGTCGATGCAGCTGCTCATCGGCTTGGCCACCTCGGCTATGGTGGCACAGGCAACACTCTGGTCGTCATCACCAGAAACGTCGCGGAATGGGGGCTGCTTTTCTGGGTCGCGGCGAAGCTCGGCATGACATTCATTCCCTTGGATCCAGGGGCCAAAGGTGATCTCGGGCTGTTGTTGTCAGCCTCAGCTCCCCAAGTGCTTGTTGTCGAGGACGACGAGATGGCTCGGACAGTTGAGGACTGGGCTGCAGAGAGCAAGGCCACCGTCCAAGCCAAGATCACCATCGCGGATACTACCAGAGATGGCTGGCTGTCACTTTCACATATTGAATCCGAAGCGCACAAGCTGTGTCAGATGAACTGCCAATTTGACTTCCTCCGAGCCGGCGGCACTGGCAGCAGCGCCCTCATCATCTTCACGAGCGGCACGACAGGCGTTCCAAAGGCCTGCGTGCACACTCACGACCACCTCATGTCCCAGACTCACGACTACGACCCCAACCCTGATCCCGAGTTCGTCGACCGGTGGCTCATCCACACCCCGGTCCACCACATCTTCGCCATCAACAACGCGCTGCGTGCCTGGCGCATGGGCGGCGCCGTCATCCTGCCGTCGCCCACCTTCAGCGTCCGCGCCAGTCTTGGCGCCGTCGTCCGGGAGGGGTGCACCATCATGTCGGCCACTCCCACCCTGATCCGGGCCATGCTGGCCGAGAGCAGCTGCCCGGACGTCGGCCAGTTCCGGCTCTCCATCATCACGCTGGCGAGCACCGTGATATCCGCCGAGGACATCCGGCTCTGCAAGGAGTCGCTAGGCTGTCGCCACGCGATCCAGGCGTACGGCATGAGCGAGACCGGTCCGGTGGTGAGCTGGTGCAGGCCGGACCCCATGCTGGTCGACGGCTTCCACCCCGGCGTGGGCAAGGTCCTCCCAGGGGCATCGATCCGCATCTGCCAGCCTGGTACGGGGGAGGTCCTGTGCGTGGGTGACGTGGGAGAACTCCATGTCTCGGGCACTTCTGTGGTTGATGGTTATCTGAATCCGGAATCGAAGAGCAGCTTCTACGTTGACGGTGGGCGGCGCTGGTTAATGACTGGTGACCAAGCCCGAGTGGACGAAGACGGAGTTGTATACATTCTCGGTCGCTACAAGGACTTGATAATCCGTGGCGGAGAAAACATCGATCCCGCTACAATTGAAATGGCGATCCTGTCCTTGGCCAATATCGAGGTTCAGGTTGTTGGTCTCCCGGACAAGGTTGCAGGCGAAGTTCCGGTTGCCGTGGTCAAGAGAGCGGAAGATATTTCAAACAGTGCAATTCTTGAGAAGACGCGCAGTCTCGGTCCTAAATGCACACTTGGGGCCATTTATGACCTCTCACAGCTAGGTCTCGATGAGATGCCTGTCACGTCCCTCAAAAAACCGCGGCGACAGCTTCTCAAGGCTGCCCTCTCCGTGTTTCTCCAAGATTTGGAGAAGCGAAAGCAGGAGCTGGAACAAGTCCAAGGCTCTAGTCCTGAGCAATCCGTCTTGGTAGAAAGGCTTTCTGTAATCTGGGAAGATCTTTGTGGTGTGAGGCCACAGTTGCGACAAGACGTACATACCTTGGCTGACAGCATTCTGCTCATGCAGTATTGCGATCGTGTGTTCCGTCTGCTTCACACTCCGCTATACCTGCAGGATATATTCGAGCACAAGGATGTATTCTCGCAATCTGCTCTGCTGCTTCGGCGGCGGTCTGGCAGCATCGCGATGCCTCGACCGGATGCGGTGATCCCCAGTGGCAACCAACACGTTCTGGAGAGAGACACTGCCGGCAAGATGGGATGTCATGTCGAGACTTGTCCAGCTATTCCATCCTCTCCTCCTGTTGGCGTAGTAGCAGAGACGGTCATGTTGCTCCGAGCCAGTCAATACCGCCTGGTGGAAGGCCAACGTCCGCAATCGTACCACATCCGCCTAGTCTACCGCATCCAGCGGCTGTCCACCTCGCACATCATGGAAGCCCTACAGACTCTCGTGCGCAAGACACCGGTACTCCGATCCGTATTCGTCAAGCCAGTAGATACCGGCCTTTGGCAGCACGTGCTCTGCGGCGACGGGCTGATCCCCAACATCCTGCACAAGAGCGAAACGTCCGCGACGGCCGGCGAGGTCAAGCGCCGCATCGGCCAGGATCCCTCCTCGGCGCTGCAGCCGTCGTACGCCTTCCGCGCCGATGTCGTCCGCTGCCTCGACGCCCACGTCCTCACGCTGCACTTCAACCACGCCGCCGCCGACGCGCTGTCACTGTGGTCCCTTCTTCGCAACCTCGACGACCTCCTGCGCGACCCTGCCGCCGCCCTACCCGAGCCCGTGCCCTACCGCCTCTGGGCCGACCTGTGGCAGCACAACCGCACCAACGCGCTCGCCCGCTCCGCCATCTCCCGCCTCGCCGGCCGGCTGCGTGGCATCTCGCGGTTCCCCTCCGCGCTGTGGCCGCCGCGCCGCGCGCCCGGGTGGATGGTCGCCGACGACTCCGCCTCGCCGCACCGCGCCGCCCGCGACGCCGTCCGGGAGTCGACGGTGTGGAAGGACGTCGGCGGTTGGTCTTCCTTCGTCGAGGACGAGTTCCGCTTCCCGCGCCGTGGCCGCATCGTGCGGCTGCCCGGGGGGCTGGACGGAGCGCGGGTCGGGCCGGAAGTGCTCGCAAGGTGCGCGGTGATCCTGCTCAACGTGCGACTGACGCGCGCGCCGTACGCCGTCTTCGCCAGCTGGGAGGCGGCGCGCTCATGGCCGTTCGTGCCGGCCTGGATACAGCCGCTGCTACCGCCGCCCATGGCCGTGGATGGGCCTACAACGCAGTGGCGTCTCAACATGTACGCGGCATCGGGGGCGGAGGGCGAGACGGTGAGGGGGTTTCTGCGTAGGATAAGCGATGAGGAGCGCGAACTGTTGGAGCTCAATCACGCGCCGTGGGATGATGTCAAGGCCGCGCTGAGCGAGGAGGCCCAGGTCGCCGAGGAGGCCTCCTTCCGGCAAGGCTTCGTGTGGGACGTGACGCTGGGCATGTCGGCGCAAAGCGGGCGTCACTCAAGCTATCAATTACTAGAACCGGTGAGTCGCCATGACTGGCCTGACTGGTAAGTTTTCCTTTGATTCAAGTTGCTTCATCGGAGCGCACTGTGCGTGGGGGTTTTTGTCACGGTGCCCCCCCCCGGTGTGACGCTGTGTCACATTCGTCTTCAGCCGGACCGCTCTAACATGAATTGATTACTAGTGGATTGTTTTGGAATGCCTTCATGGTCGACAAGGAAAACTTGTACTTCATCGCCTCATGGGACACTTCGCAGTTGAACGGGGACGAGGTAGACCGGTACTGCGATCGTCTGGCTGAGATCCTGAGGGCGCTTGCGAATCCGGACACCTGGGACCGCCCCTTGAAGGAGGTGTCACCGTAACTCTTGTTTGTGCAATGCTGAAGGCGAGACACAAGCATCATACCGATGTGTTTAAAGCATTGATCAAAGAGTGTACCGTTTGGGTCGCGACTGGCATACCTCGTGCGCTTCATTCACACCGTACAACAGCCTGACGCGGATAACTACATTACATCGGGCAAGCCATTGAAGTATATATAGTCATAGTTGTCTCCCTACCTTGATAATCCAAATGCAAACAATTCGGTGCTGAGACTTCGCCCATACATACAGGCACCCACAGTCTTTACCGCGTCGTAGCACCGTCCTCCTCACTGACCGCCAGCCATGCCTTCAGGCAAAAGACCCTCCATGTCGGACAATCCCGGATCTTCTTCGTCACGTACAGCGCTTCCAAGCTCCAAGAAGTCCAAAAAGACCCAGGCAGCTACAGCCACTCCTGCCCAACGTCCGCCTCAGCAACAGCCGTCGGGCTCTGCTCGACCGTTTCGCACAATCGCCCCCAAGCCGCTGCCGCCGACTGCCACCCACGGTAGTAAGGAGCTTAATAAAGAGGAGCCTACTCAGCAGCAAGAACAATGCCAATTAATCTGGCCAGCGGATATCCCGCTCGCGCCTTCGCTCTCACTGCCTCGTGCAAGCGCCCACAGGCCGCGAGCATCGTCCCAGGCACCGCCGCCGCCGGCCACCGCCGACGAATCCGACAAGGATGAACCTATGCAGCAGGAGCAACGCGAATTAATCTGGCCTGCAGAACGCCTTCGTCCGAGGCATCCGCGCCTCGAGCAACTACCGCCCATCATCGTCGCCCGGAACGAGCCCTTGACACCCTCGCTTCGCCTCGCCGGCCTGGCCACCCCGGAGCCCGGGGGGGTTTTCCTCTCGCCGGGGGGTCCGCTCCGCGTGGGGGCCGCGGCGGGTCTGCCGTCGCCAGCCACCATCGCCCGGCCCTCGCGACCACGCCGGTGCGCCCGCCCCGCGCGCGACGTCGATCCTCCCGCGCGCGTCTCGGCCGTCCGCCGCATGAGCGCGTATCCGAGCGACCTCTCCGTGCCCTCGCGCCCCGTCCAAGCCCGTCATCCTCGCCAAAACCCTCCACCGCCGTCCTCGCCACCGCCGCGCCATCCTCTCCTCCTCCTCCGACGCGTCACGAGCCTCCCGTCCTGCATCCGACACCGCCGCCGGCCGCACCCGCACGATGCAACACCGCCAGCCCCATCATCCAAGCCCTGCCCAGCCTCCGCCTCCAGCACCCGTTCTGGGGCCCCGACGCGCGTGAGCTCATCCCGTGCGACGAGGCCGGCGCCATCCGCGACGCCTACCGACGCGAGCGCATCCGCGAGGTCGAAGCGCGCCACTCACGCGGCGCGCGCCCGCCACACTGGACCGTCCGCCACGCGCAGGAGGTGTGCGCCGACGTGCACCGGATGCCGCGCTCCGCGCGCTCCGGCTTCGGCGACCTGCACAAGCAGCTGCGGGAGCTGTACGCGCTGCACGCGGACCTGGCGAGCCTGCACCCGCCGCCGTGGGCGCGCCCGGGGGACGTGGTGCCGGTGACGTGCGGCGGGGTGACGACGGAGCTGCCGCGGCTGCTGCGCGACTTTGTCTGCGGCATGAGCGGGTACTTGCTGGCCGAGTGGCGGCCGTTCGGGCGCTCGCGGAGGGAGTGGAACGTTGATTCCAAGATTGCGTTCCTCGAGGATTTCAGCTGCTTCCTGCGCTTCCACAACAAGTTCTACTCGCAGCGGGTGATACTGATGCACGCGCCGGGCGCGCCCGGGTGGGAGCACCAGGGGGAGCTGCGCTTCTACAACAGCGTGCCGTTTCGCGGATGGCAGGAGAGGCTGGAAACTGGGCTGACGAGCGAGGAGCGGTCGCGAGATTCCTTTGTTGATTGCTTCTGGGACAATTAGCTTGCATAAAGGTAGCTCTGCTGCTTACTGGTGACCGAATGGCCTGTCATGACGGTCAACCACCGGTTGTCAGATGAACTGGACGAAAAGACCAGGCTGGATGGAACCTGTTGATCACTCGAGTCGTTTACTCTCGAGAATTGAACCTCTTCTCCTCGGACAAAATTTCTTTGCTAACTTTCAGTAGGCAGAAACACCGGGCACATCACTTGGGATTTCTCGGCATTTTCAGTAGTGTTCAATTCTACAACCAAGCAATAGCTGATAACGAGGTTGAGTTACCACATCATAACGTACAATATCCACATGAATAAATAAACAGAGGTATCATCTCTCATTCCAGGTTCATCCTAGCATCGTCGCCAATGCCCCATTGGCCACCATCCTTGCCTTGTCGTTGAAGCTCCATTTCTACTTCGATACCCAATCCACTCGTGTCTGGCCCGCTGTCTTGCCTTTCAGTTGCCCGCTTGCCGCGAGCCTCTCGCTTCTCCTTTTCCTTATCAGCGGTAGATCGATCCGCAGCGCGCCGCCGCAGCATCGGAGGCCAAAATGACGACTTCGAAGAGGTGGAATATACCGAAGCATTATCGTCAATCAACTTGACATTTTCCTCATCAATCTTGTCTTCCTCCGCAACGGCAGGAATGTTCGCCACCGAGGCAGAATCCGATTTGCTATGCAGAGAAGAGCTATCCTTGGTGGAAGCCTTGCGACGCTCGGGTTTCTCGACCTCGACAAGCTCAGCATCTCGGTACCACTTTCGTCGTCTTGTCCACTTGCCCCAGCCATCAGCTCCCCGGCGTCCATTATTCCACTGCGAGTTGTCAGCACCTAGTTTCAAGTTGCAACTCGAGATCCAGACGTTCATACCTTGGTATCATAGTAAATCCAACCATTGCGTCCTTGGGTGCCGTCATAGTCCACGGCCCCGTTTTCATCCGCAACGCCATCCACGCGCCAGCGACTACCTTCGGCCCACTGCCACTCCATGCGGCTTCCATCCTCAACATGTGGCAGCTCAAATTCATCTTTTGACGGAAGGGAGTTGTTATGCTCATCCGTCCAAGTAGCCCTCTCATAAGCAAATAGGCTATGCGTCCACCCTAGGCCAATCCATCGTCTCTGGTTTTCGTAGATGATAAAGGTAAACTTAACACCTGCGCTCTTTGCACTCCGTGAGCTGTCTGTACGGCGGTGACCCCGATTTTGCGCCGCTTGGAGTTGAGCAGCAGCCGGGTTCTTCACAGGAGTGTCAAAGCGCAGACCGGTCACGGCGGCAGCAAAACGGCGAACGGTCCTGCTTCGCCAGAGGATAGCTCTGCAAACACGCATGACGCGGGCATGCCATGTAAGCGTAATTGTTCCAACAATTAGAACGACTCGTCGGACAGTAATTATCCTCAGAGGCGGCATGGTGAGGGCGAACCAGAAGGGCGTGACAATGAGAAGGCGCATGAACATGGCCGTCAGGGCAGGCTTAGTAGTAGCGCTCGTCGCAGTGCGCTGGGTGCTGAGGAAATCAGTCATTTCGAGCATGGGTTCCATAAGAGCGTTGCAGCGACCAGTGAACTCTTTCAGAGTCTCGACAATCTCGTCCAACGTCTTTTGATGTTTGGTGCCACTAACGTCGTGCTTGCTGGATTTGGCCCCAGCACGCGAGCTACCGGCTTCGGCATCGGCATTCGAAAACTGAGCGGTAGTTTGTGATTTTTTCTTGGTGGGCTTGACGGGCTTGCGCCAGCCGCTGCTGCTAAGAGGGCTGTAGCGTCGACCGTACATGGCGATGATCATCCCGATGCCGACGGCGATAGGACCGGCCCTTATTAGAATAGTGTCGCCATAAAGAACAACGAACCAAAAGCTGCAGACGAAGAGAAAGCTCTGCCACGGATCGCCGGTACTCCACGTCAAAAGACCAACAAAGGTGTTGAGCGGTAGCAGAAACGGGTGGCTATATGCGAGAGCTCGTGTGATCTGGGGCGGCGTGGCCAGCAAGAGCGGACTCTTTTGGTGGACGAGAACGGTTGACCGGCGGGAAGATCTCGAGGGTGTATTGGCAGACAGAGTGACGGGGGAGAAGGCCGCATAGGTAGGGGGTGCCACGAAGCTCTCGTCCAGAACGGCGGGCGAGCCGTCGACAACGGAGTCGTCGTCATGGGCGGACATGGCTGCGGCGGGCGGCCAGTGCGGCTCCTGGGATCGCGAGTTGTTGTGTTAGCAGATAGAGTTGCAAGATGATGTATGCGAGGTCGCGATGTTAGGAAATTCGGAAAGTTGCAATTGCAAGCTTCACATGTGCGCAGAGTCGCGGGCGCAGAAGCGCGCGACAGCTAGCTCGGCTATAAGCAATCACAGGACAGCCGGCACGTTTCCAAATCGGTTGCAGGGGTTGAAAGAGGCATTCAAAAGGAGCAGAGATAAAGACGATGCGCATCACGGAAAAGGTGTGGCGATCTGAAGTGCTAGTGTCGTGGCAACGGGTGCAAGGATAACTCACAAAGGCAGCCATTCAGAAGGGCTCGAAGTGGTCAGGCGCAGGAGTCTCAGGACGTCATCGGCGCGCGCCACAGGGTTTCGGCAAGGACGTCGCGGGAGGGGCGGAGGGAGGAGGGCGACGCGAGGTAGCTGTTGCAAAGTGCATGAAGCTGTCACAGAAAGAATTATGGTAGAGTAGGTGCCGAGCTCAAAATAGCAAAGAGAGCTCCATAGAAAAAGAGTCCGGGGAAAGACAGTTGTCGGTTATCGTTGAGCACGGGATAAATGGTTGACCCCGGAGGCCGTGGCTGATGTGGTGGCGGTCGGTACGATTTGACTGAGGCGAGGCTGGCAGCTGGCAGAAGCAGCAGCAAACAGCAAACAGGAGGGCAGCAAACGGGACGCCTATGTTCTTAGTGGCTGGTTAATGAGCACTGAAGGTGGGAGCTGGCAGCCGGCACGAGAGAGAGAAGCTTTTGCCGAGGCCAAACAAACTGCGGGGAGCTTGATTAGACACTGTGACCGGAGCAGGTGACACACGTGAGCGATTGGCGCTGTGTTCTACGCACAGTTGGCAGGGATTCCGAGCAAATTTTAAATATAAAAAACTATAAAAAAAAAATAAAAGGCCAGATATGGAGTCCCAGGTAATTACTACATGCTGCTCGAGGGTCTTGTGATGAACTCTGGAACCGGTGAGGGAGGAGGGATTGGAAAATGAGAGTTGCAACTTGCGCCACTGCCTCCCCAGCCACAGGTGAGCCATGGTACATACATTGGTACCACACAGCCTGCTACTCCGTACTGACGATTCTACAGCCTCAAAACAGGGCATATTAACGTTAATAGGTAACTAAATAGTAAGTGGCTGGCAATCGATGTTAACTGAGCAGTCCCCTACAACGAGGACGGCATGGACAAGGAAATAAACTGGCGATTAAATACGCTGGTATTGTTCAGGATTTACAGCCTCGTAAGAGCAAGACAGAAACAGCCCGCCACAGCGCGATGCTGCGACAACATGACGGCAGCAGTGTACCTAATTCCAGTGTGGCGCTCTTGTCGGTCGCGCCAAAACCACCAGGGTATGGTAGATCTCACAATCGGGGAGAAGAATTATATCAGGATTATTGTATATTTATTTCTGTTTCATGGTATACTCCCGACTACCAATCTTGGGCATCTCTTTCATCGTCTCATCACCATGGCTCGTCCCCTCTATTCGTATAGTATCAATAGGCTGTCGGCATGACGCCAGTTGCATCATTTATTTGCAGCCAGTGCAAGTGCCTAGAAATAAGCCCAGTCAGTAAACGTTTAAAAAAAAATCTCCATCTTGCGCATTGCAGCTCAATACATACAGCTGGAGCCACAGTTGCAGGCCGAGGCAGAGCCCTTGCATCCGCAGTCGCCGTTCATTTTGAAGGTTTGGGTTGGTGGCAGGGTTGTAAAAAAATGGTTTTATAAATGAAATCGAGATTGTATCTTGAGCTTATTGAGTTGAGATCTAAAAAAAAAGTAACCCAAGGAGGGATTCGCCCTCCATTTATACCTATTCTTCCACCAGCCTTTGCGTCTTTTGTGCCTTCCCAAGCTCCGATCCTGACGAAAGCGCTGCGTTCTTTTTGCGGTGGCGGTTTCTGTACTTGCCAGTTGACCCACTAGCCCCGGAAGGCTTGACCATTTTCGGGCCCTCGCCGTCGCCCGTCGCGGGGTTCAGCCCAAACACCAACCAAGAGGATGCGCAAGGAATCGCCGTCCCTGGACAAGGGCGAAAATCCCTCCGTCATCACCTGCCTAAGCTGAACTTTATCTTGGACGACAATCATATCCGCATGATTTTTCTGTTTTCAGCCCAACTTCGTGCAACATCTGACGTGGCCGCTGCGGGCCGTCACCTCTAGCTGTGAATCGGGGTACTCAGGTACTTGCGGTCTTTGTGCGTTAAACAATGCCTCTGACCATTACTACCTATTCTAGAATCACAAAGTTCTTTCGTGCAAACTATCGGGTCAAATTCCTATTCATCTGTGAGAAGCAAATTCTCACCGTGGCGCCGCCCAGGCCGCACCCTTCTCCCCCTTTGGTAACACCGCCCTTTCCCTCCATCTTCTGTCCCGCATCCTCCTCTGCCTCTGTTTCCGACTCCAGCGACGCCCCACGAAAACGGCCACACCACAACCCAGACCCAGCAATGCCAATCGACTGTTGTACTGCGCCGACGACCCGTGCCGACCCCACGATGACCGCAGTGGTGGCGCCGTCTGCGGCGCCATCTCGTCCTCCGCGACCGCGGCCGCCTCCTCAGACACCACCCGCTGCGTCGTTGCCCACGTACCACTCGCGCCCTCGCTCCATATCAGCTCGGAGCGCACCAGCGTCTTGCCCTGCGCGTCGACCGCGACGACCTCGATAACCTCGCCGACGTCGCGCGGGATCGGGATGCGCGTCTCGAACCCCGTCCGCGCCGCCACCCGACGTGCCCCCAGGCTGCCGTCGCGGCGCTCCGTGTTGTTGCTGCGCAGCAGCCACGCCGTCGTTCGCGTGTCGCCGTTCCAGCTCACGTACAGCGCGCCCTCCTGCGGCCGCACCGCCATCACTGGCCGCGCCGTCGGAGCGCCCGTCCACGCATGCTTGGAAACGACGCGCCCGCCGCCGCCGCCGGTCGGGTTCCTGAACTTGGCCGACCGCGCCGCCTCCCGGAAGCGTGCAGAGCACAGCATTTGGCCCTGCGGCGAATACTCGGTGTACGCGGCCGCCGACAGGTTGCTGTCACCCCAGCCCACGAAGACGTTACCGCTACCAAGGCGCTGCACGCTGCCTTGGGGAGAACCGCGCGACGCCGCCACCCCAACGGGAGTGTTGTACGTGCGGATGAGGGCGGTTGTGTTTGCCGCCGTGTCGATGTGGATTGCGCGTACATGGGTTCGGCGACCAGCGCGACCCTCAACTTCTGGCAAGTGCCCGCCGCCCAGCAGCAGCAAGATCGAGTCGCCGTGCCACGCAATGCCCTGGCTGGAGACCATGGCAGCAGCCTGTCCTGCGGAACCGTCCACAAACGAGTTGAGCGCGCCGCCGAGCACCCATAGTACCTCACCGTCGCTGCGCCGCACCGCTGCGGCATTGCACATGTTGCGTGACGAGATGACGTAGTTGCCGTGATGATCGAGATCGATGCTTGTAGCGCGAAAAAAGTCGACCGCCGTCTCGCGAGTGCGGCCCTGGTTCTCAATCTCGACCTGGCTCATGATAACGTCAAAATGCTGCGACGCTCTCCATTCGGAAACGAGTTTGTTCGTTGTTAGGTCAACTTCTTGGATGATTGCGTCGTTGATCCATCCACTCTGGAAACCTCCAAATAGCCTATCTGTCTGCGTGATATTATGCATCACGATAATCGCCGTCCCATTATCCGTGAGCTTCAGCTCGACTGGCCGCGATGAGATTTCGCCAATTGGTCTGATCTCCTTGACCATTTCGTAAGACTGGTCCAGCTACCGCAAGTTAACGTCGTGCATTAGCGGCCTCGTACATCGGTCACCATCACTATTCGCCAACTTACCAAGACATATGACCCTCCAGCTCCGTCATCAACGCCGCTCGCGCCGCGCCAGAATGTCATGTAGCTGCGGTCTCCAACCGCCTGCACTCTCAAGTCGCGTGTCCGTCCCCAGCCGCTCTGCGTCCACACCAGCTCGCCGTTTGTTCGGAAGATGGCTGGCCCCTCGACATCCGCTCCTTCGTCTGTCGTTGTCCCTCTGGCCACCTCTCCGGGTGCCACGAATAGTAGCCCCTCGTCGCAGGGCTCCTCGCTGTGCCAAGTCTCCAACTCCGGCGGTGTCGCGCCGCAATATGTCTTGTATTGCGAGGATGGGCGTGGGCTCAGCAAGTCCGAGATACGACTGACAAGAGGAACCTTTCCGCCATTTGTCGAGACATCACACTCGGTCCGCAGTGCGCCAGACACGCCAGCCACCAGGATGGCAAACCGCAGCAGCATCTTGATCACCGGCCCCGTTGTACGGTAATTGATGTCGCGCAAGAGCTAGCGTGCCTGATGATTGTCGTTTTCGTTATCGTCTCGCTACTGCCGTCAAGACATCGCAGTCGTACTTTTTTTTTACAAGAGTCGAAGAGACCGCAACCGCGGCCGAGGACAACATCAAACATTGAAGTGTTACAAATGAAACTACAATTTGTACACGTGCTGCACGCCAAGGGGCAACCTGGCCAATTTGAGATGGCGAGACGCGCACGTCCAACATGGTAAAAGTTAAAAAAGATCCCATTGCCACCCCAAGAAAACCCTAGAAAGTGTTCTGATCAGCCACTATCGAGCAAAGCCGTCAACCGGGTGCCCTTTTGTTGAGAAAAAAAGGTCCAGCGTGAAAGCCGGTCTGCAGACGGCGTCCCTCAAAGCAAGGTGCGCCACAGTTGACATTAAACGGCTTCACTTCTCACATCTAGCTTACGCATCTCGACAAATCGAAATCCTGAGACCACCAAAAGCTAAAAATGCCCATGCGCAGGTCCGGGCCAGCACACATGACATGAAGGCTTCCCCAGCCAGGCAGAACAGTTAACCATCAGCGAATTGTAAAGTTTGCTTAGTCACGCTACGGTGAGACACGTGGTAAAACGACCCCTGAGCAGCGGAGGTTCACGTGACCCTACTAGTCTTACCAGATACGGCCTAGAGTCAATGTGCATTGCAGGGGCGTATCAAGCTTCTTTGTAAATAGACTAGCGCCCCTCAGCTAAGCCGTTTATAGTATTAGTCGACGATTTCTACATGATTTGATTGGCTAGACCTAAATCCCTGCTCGCGGGGGACGACCTCGGTAGTTTCCAAGCATTTTCTCCGTTGAAATGCAACCCCCCTTCATATATGAATAAATATTTGTATCCAAGGGCCAAGGAAAATGCAGCAAGCAACGCCTCAATGCTTTGTTATCTCGCGCAAATTGATAGTCACATTGCGATGCCACTCTGTGGGTTGTAGCTCACGACCTGTAAAGCTACCCAAAGCCGCATCCATGACGTTGCTCGACACGCAAGCTGTCTCTTCACCACCTTGGCACCTCCAGTCAAATAAAGTCGACGCTATACAAATTTTATCCGCTCAGCGGAATGTGTATTCCGCTGCTAGTGCTTTTCTGTTGTCATGGTCATAAACGCTGCTGATCATGACAGTCACATCGACTCAGGATCATGAAACGGGTCATGTCATTGCTTAACTTTTTCTGCGATTGCGCCTTTCTTTTTTTTATTTCCCTCTCCGTGCTGAGCAAGAATGACAGGAGACAAAGGGGACACCATCATGCGGGATCTCTGATGGGCATGCCAAGTAAACCTTGTTGCGACGGGATGTGGCTGGCATACCCGAAGCCTCACCGTCTTGCACAGGGCATTGACACCCAAGAATCTAATCATGCCAATACAAATATAGAATTCGTATTACATCACCTACCATTGGGTACATGATTCATTGTGTGTGTGACTAGTGCGCCATGGGAGACCAGATCAAAAGTTCCCGACTTGCCAGGCGCAACAGTTTCAAGCCATCTGCCACTCCGGCGTTAGCTTCCTTCAAGATCCGACCAAGTAAGCCACTGATTTTCAGCAGATTCATGCTTCAAACCATTTACTAGAAACGTGTTCGTGTATGATGTTCGCTTTGGAGAAATCTCTGTAGATGCACGCGCAATGCTGTCCAAGCTCTTGGAGCTTGGAATTGGGAGCGGCGGTTCCTCATTTCCGCATTTTCCGAAAGCGTTCCTCCTCCACGTGTGCAAGGGCACTGGGAAAACGCATAGATTGTATAAGTCAGCGGAGTTTTGGAGGGCCCTTGTCTATCCATCGAGCCGCATTCGCCAAGACGCCAACCCAGCAAGTTCTCGCAATGACCCTGGGGGAGAGGGACCAAGAGCGAATTGCGGCAGGTCCTCTCCCCAATGCGATTTAGATGCCCGATTCTCATCTACGCCTCTTGGTGGGCGGTTGGCCGGTGACCTCCGGCGACCTTTTGAGCCAGTAACCGCAGCTCACTTCCTCAATTGGCTTCCCGCTAGTCATGGGAAGTCCTGGTTCATCCCAACCAGCTAAGATGACACCGCGGCTCTGCGAATACCGAAACAAAAGTTCTCGACTCCAAGTTTATGCAGAAATGGCACCTTGGCGGACAAAGCCAGGCAAATTGGAGTCCTCGCATCGCGGATTACCAATGCTAACGAACATCTTATTGCCCTGGCATTGTTACATAGCCATCACTTGCCCCCCCCCCGCCTGCCTGCCCTGCTCTTCCTCCTCCTTCATCAAGACAAGATGTGCGTTTGCCTGGCACGGATCCTAGGGGGGCAGGGCGGCCCACGCGGGATGACCGCCGCAGGCTTATATTGCGTATGTTGTCATTGGCTCGCTGGAGCTGGCCGGCTAGCTGTTCATGCGCTTCCGGCCGGAGCTGTTTCGTCGGCGGGTGTGGATATCTAGCTCTGCATTTTGCACGGATGTTGGTGCCACCATCGAGAGGGCTCCGCCGCCATTGGATTGGCGAAAAACCCAATCGCGCAACCTTGATGTTGCATCGACGACAAAGCTAACAATGGCACTAGAGAATTCGAAATGCTTCGATATTGCTCAAGTGGTACGAGTCAGAAGACTCGCCCAGCAACAGGAGCAGACCTGCGATTTACCTGCTCGTTTTCGACTAGTTCCAGTGATGGGCATTGCCAACGGCCATGGCAATGGCCAAGATGTCGCAGTATATAAGTTGCGAGCGCGCTCCTTTCTGTGAGGAGCATGATCGATATCCTTGGCAGACCTTCCCAAAAACGTTCAAGCACAAAAAGCTCAGAGTCTCTTTGCTCTCCTCGATCGCCATGTACACCTCCATTCTCTCCCTTGCCCTTGGCATCGCCTCCCTCCCGCTCGTGGCCAGCCACCCGGGCGAGGACCACCACAAGGAGGCCATGAAGCGTCGCGAGTTCCTCCAGAACAGCGGCGTCGCCAACCTGGACCACTGCGCCGGCCAGCTCGAAGCCTCGGGTGTCACGGCTCGGTCCATCCAGCGCCGCCAGAACCTGGTCCACGGCATCCGTGAGAAGCGCGGCCTTGTCGCCCGCGGTTCCGGCCACGTCGGTCGCAGCTACGATGCTCAGGTGAACGAGGCAGAAAACTTCAAGAAGAACGCCTCGTGTATCCTGGCCCCCGAGGAGATTCTCGGCCCGTACTGTACGTCCACGTCTCGGCGCCCCCAGTTACGCTGCCCCTTGCTAACTACATTTCCACGCAGACGTTGCCGGAGAGTATATCCGCTCCAACGTTGTCGAGGACCAGGTCGGTGTGCCTGTTCATCTGGACATCTCCTTCATCGATGTCAACACCTGCAAGCCCCTTGTCAACTCCTATGCGGACATCTGGCGTACGTTCTCTTCCACCTCCTTCAATACCGTGTCGCTGAGCCACAACTAACGCGTCCGCTTACACGCAGAGGCCAATGCCACCGGCGTCTACGGCGGCGTCGTCCAGGAGGGCTTCGAGAACCGCAACGACACCTGGGAGGAGACCTGGGGCCTGACCTGGCTGCGCGGCATCCAGAAGACGGATGAGGACGGCGCCGTGCACTTCGAGACCATCTTCCCCGGGCACTACGAGGGCCGCGCCGTGCACATCCACGTACTGACGCACCCGGACGCGAAACCCCTCCCCAACAACACCATCATCGACGAGCGCGCCTCGCACGTCGGCCAGATGTACTTTGACCAGGACCTCGTCGACCGCGTCGAGGAGACTGCCCCGTACAACACCAACAACCAGCCGCGCACCTCCAACGCCGAGGACGAGTTCCTCCAGGGCGACCTCGCCGAGGGCGGCTACCCCTACCTGCAGTACCAGCTCGTTGGTGACAAGCTTGAGGACGGCCTGGTCGCCTGGCTCAACTTTGGCGTCAACGGCACCGAGGACAAGATCGTGGATCCCATCACCACCTACCACCCCCGTCCTACCCAGCCGCCCAAGGCTTGCCCGGCGAAGCACTGATGTAGATATGAATGGAGATGTAGCGTCGAGCTATATATAGTATTGTATAGAGCACAAAAATGCAAAAGTTTTCATCGCTTTCTCTGCTTCTCTTCGCGCTAAAGATGAGCCGAATGCGCTGCCGTTCTCACAGCTAGCTACAATTGAATGGTTAGCTAAGGCACTTTGAATTTTTGTAATGCAGAGTAAAGAGGAGCCTTGACGTTTAATTTTCGTTTCCTACCAGCCAATGAGCGACAATCTCTCAACCAAGCCATATCGCTGGCCGCCTCATGTAGCCTCTGCATTGGCGACAACTAAAAGTTAGAACAGTAAAACGTCTTGCACTGATGTAAACGAAAGATGTCCACATTGTAATGTTGACGAGTGTCAGTTTATTGTACAATATACACAGCACGCGTTACCGGCATGCTTTTCACCTTCAAGTTCCCACCACTTCGCCCGTCACGTCTTCTTATATCCGTCCAAGGAGACGCTCCTGCTCTCTGTTCCTCGACACGTCAGCCAGACCGGTGACAGGCAGATCCCGCTTCACCAGCTCCTCCTCGATGAGCTTCCAGCGGCCGACGGCCACCTCCTTGTCGATGGAGCTGACCCTGCGGTCGTGCAGCGTGACATTGGCCAGCTGCTGGAGCTCCTCCGTCCGCTGCAAGATCTCGGCCAGGCGCTTCGCCTTGGGCCGTTTGGCGGTAAGCACGATGAGGTGCCCAACGGTGCGGGCGGCGCCGAGCTTCGCGTCGGGGACCAGGTTTCCGGTGAGCTGATATAGTCGCTTGCGGAGCTATTTGCACAGATAGGTTAGTATTTGCGAAGAGAATGGAACAGGTGGCGCAATATTGTATACGTACAGCAAACTTCGTCTCATCGTCGACGGCAATACGCTTCCAAGAGGGGTCCCATGCCTTGACCAGCTCTGCAGCCTCCTCGCTGGAGATTCGCTCCGGCCGCGGGGTCTCGACCGCAGCAGCCTCGTCAGGCGTCTGCTTCAAGCTGTCGGCGACGGCAGCCACATTACCCTTGAGCACCGTCCCGGCCTCCCCGTCCCGGACCACGACATCCACGGCGAGAGCGGCGTCCAGGTCGTCACGCGAGCCCTCCGCCCACCGGCGCGTCGCCCACTCGCCGAGCGCGCCCGTTTCGCGCAGCGCGAGCACCTCCACGAGCGCCCGGCGGTAGTACACCTCGATGGCAGCGCGGTCTGTGACCCTCGCCGGGCTGGCAAACGCCGCGAACCCGTCCAGCTCCGCGCTCCAGTGGCCCGGCTGGTCCCACCACTCGCGCAGCGTGCCCAGGTCCGCCAGGTCATCGAGCGACGTGGCCGGCTCATACGCCGGGTCGGTGGCGCCCACCTCCTTGGGGGTCGCGGCCTCGTTCCTGTTGGCGGGAAACGGCAGCCGGGAGCGGCGCACGGCCAGGGGTCGCCGGTCGGCGGGATCGCTGCCTTCGAGGGCCGGGTGCTGCGGCAACCGCGTGACGGCGGAGTCCTCGGGCACGTCGTCGGGGCGCTGCGTGTACGGGTCCGCGGCGCCGGGGGCGTCGCCGTCCTTCCAGAGCTTGCTGCGCACCCACTCGGTGTTCTTGCTGCTGCTCCGTGCGGGCGTGGTCGAGATGTGGCGAGCGGCGGCGGCGGCGGCGGTCTTACGCGATGTTGACGAGCTCGCCCGGTGCAGGGACTGAAGACCCCTAGCCCACGATATCCGAGGCATGACCGGGTTCATACTGTTGGTTGTGTCGTGTCAGAAAGGTAGATGATTAGGAGGATGGCTCCTGATGAGATGTCCGCGACAACTTTTTTGGCGTAGGGGTCAATTGAACCAACCACATGGCGGCATTCAATCGAGCATTGCCCCACAGCAGGTACACCACTGTAATCCATTGACCAGTACCTATCTTGAAGACGCCATCAGCCAAAGTCTCTTGCCAACATCATACAAAACAATGGCACGAATATATATTCTTGCGCTGCTACTCGCAGCATTCGTGTCTCTAGCTGCCGCATGTGAGTGCCGTATCTGCTCCCGTAATTACCACGAGCCCACTCCCTAACACCCTGAGGTAGCTGCGCCGACCTTTTGCAAATGCACATGCTTCAAGAATAGCACCATCATCCCTCTAGGGCCGGAACACCAGTCGAAACGATCGCTGCCTTTTTTCGATACGATAGATACATCCTCAGGCGAAGCTGCGGCCGTAGCGCCGCGATCAGCCTCAACGTCATGTACTGAATGCACCAAGGCTTTTTGCCTCCAGCAGGGCATTCCCTTTTGCAAAGATGCGACCGAGGACGATGTATTCACCTTGTGTTTCCAGCGCGACAGCAATAAGGACAAGATTATTGTTTGGGGGTTTATTCTGGGTACGGTCGGGCTGCTCGGCTGGGCTGCTTTCAAGCGCTTCTCCGAATGGCGCCAGGCTCGTAGGTTGGATCGGCAAGACATCGGGTACACTCCTGTCGCTCCAGGCCAATAAACGAGGATGCATATACAAATATAGACTATGGTTCAATGGAGTTTTGGGGGTGTTGTACAATGTGCATCAGGACATATCAACCAAATAATGAGGTATTCATGACTACAAGATGTGTTGCAGCAATCTGGTTTCGTTGTGTATCCAACTGTATACCGTCCATCGTTTAGATGGTGCAAATGTTAGGTATATCATATCTCGCTTCTCTTTCGCTCCTGACATCCTTTTTAAGCGCCGTTTCCCTTTGTCTGAACTCAAAATACTCATGCCGGAAGCTTCTCCAATACCACCTTTCTTGTCTACGCAGAGCTGCCGTTTACCTGTCTGCGAGCGCGGACAGCCTCGGCGAGGTCCTCGAGAACAGTCACCGTGTCCTCCCAGTGAATGCAGGCATCAGTGATGCTGACACCAGGCTTGAGACCTGCGGGGCCTTCGGCGGGCACTTTTTGGTTGCCCTCGTTGATATTGGATTCAATCATGACGCCAATAATGGCCTTTTCACCCTCACGTAGTTGGTCGCTGATGACCTTGGCAACCTTGGGCTGGTTCTTGTGATTTTTCTGGGAGTTTCCTGTTGCGTTGCGTGTTAGTTTCGGTCGACACTTCAACAAGACACCGTAGTTCAGCAGCTTACCATGCGAGCAGTCAATCATGATTGCCATTTTTTGCTTCTTGTCCTCGAGAGTCTTCTTTGCGGCCTGGACGCTCTCCTTGTCAAAGTTGGGGCCGTAGGTACCGCCACGAAGAATAACGAAGCCGTGCTCATTGCCCTTTGTGCGGGTGATTGCGGCAAGGCCCTGTTTTGTGACACCCATGAAGTGGTGCTTGGCAGCGGCGGCACCAATGGCATCAATGGCAACACCAAGATTGCCGTCAGTGCCGTTCTTGAAGCCGACGGGGAACGACAGGCCAGAGGCCAGCTCACGGTGGAGCTGAGACTCAGTGGTGCGGGCTCCAATGGCGCCGACCGAGATGCAGTCGGCGAGGAACTGGGGAGAGATGGTATCGAGCATCTCGCTAGCAATGGGCATGCCGTTGTTGGTCAGGTCAGCAAAGAGCTGGCGGGAAACACGAAGGCCCTTGTTGATCTCGAACGAGTTATCAATGTTAGGATCGTTGATCAGACCCTTCCAGCCGACCGTGGTTCTGGGCTTCTCGAGGTAGGCGCGCATGACGATGCAGAGGTCGTCGGAGAGCTTCTCGGAAAGGGCCTTGAGGAGAGCGGCATACTCGTGAGCCATCGCGGGATCGTGGATCGAGCATGGGCCTACGACCACGAGCAGGCGGTCGCTGCGGCCCAGGACAATGTCGGCGGCGTCGTTGCGGCCCTTGAGGACGGTCTTGGTGGCATTTTTGGTCAACGGGATCTCGGTGGTAAGGAGGGCGGGAGGGATCAGGGGATCCTGTCCAAGGACTTTTTGACTGTTAGTAAAGAGGCTTCATAGGAATAGAGGTAGCAAGTATTGGGTTGGGCGCGGGGTCGTGGCGGTCAGGCTGCAGCAGCAGCAGTGAGGTCATAACCACTGCCCCGCGCCGGGTATGGTGGAGGGGTTCGTAGGGCAAACAACGAGGCGCAGTTTTGCAAAGAAACGACTCACTTCTAGTATCGTCGGCAGCCATGCCGAAAAGACTTGAAGACGACATGTTGCAAGATTTTTTGTGCTGGGGAGGAACTGGCAGGTTGGCAGATATAAGGTAAATTGGGCTGCGTTTCCGTAATCGGCAGCGCAGATTTCGGGCAACTGCAGATGTTTCCGAGACCAATGTATGTATGCAACACAGCAGACAGTAGAAGAGGGTGTAGGGGTGCAAGAAGGGTAGAAGCAATGTAGTCGGGCTGAAAATAATGAAGCTTGCAGGATGTGGCAACGGGGCCAATTAAGAGGAGGGTAAATAGTAAGCTACAGAGGCCATCTACCGTGAGTCAGATCTGCGAGTTTCGGCCTGGAGAGCGGTTACTAAAAAAATCTTTTTTATTTTTTTTAAATGTTTTGTTTGCGAAAAAGTTATCGGCGTCACTGCGACAAGGCGGGCCCACCAGGACTTGAGGGCCACTGAGACGCGCCGAATGAGCCACTGCAAGACCGCTGCAAGACCACGGGAGCCACTGAAATCCCACTGCGCCATCACGTCGACAGGTTCCAGGTTGGAAGCGATGTGGGAAAAGACTGGGAATCAATCCCTGAAATTAACGCATTTGCATGTATGTCTGCAAGTCAGCTGCTTGGCCCCTGTGGGTGTGCCAGTACCGACAGCTGCGGGATGCCCTTGTTGCGGGGAGCAAGATAGCGGGCGGTATGTTCCATATTACATGACCTGATGAGTGGTGACAATTTACAGTTGTTACACATATTTGATGAGTAAGCACAGACGTACATACATAGATACATGAATACAGGCGTGCTCCGGATACCTTAGTTAGTAGTCACAGTATCTTGACCGACGTCAAGAGATTCAGTCGCAATGACCGGTTTCACAGCGCGCTACGCTCTTCAGCACACTGCGCCCGCTCGTTACTTTTGACCAGGATTATGGTCTTGCCGACTGGCTGCCTCAGCTGGTGCCCATAACATGCTCGAGGCGTGTAACTTAGCATAAACGGCATAGCCGGGAAACTCCCCACGTACTAAGAGCTACCCATCCAGTCTTCCATGTCAGCAGTTGACGCGTTCTACCGCCATGTTTAGATGACAGCCACGGAGATTGTTAACTGTAGGTGGTAATCGGCTAACAGCCCGGTCGGCCAACGCAGATCAGCAGCCGACCTCCCGAGCTAGTATATGGGATGGCCATTTTTGCTCACGAATCGATTCGAGGCAATGACGGGCAATGCGCGAAGGTACGCACTTGGCGCAGCGGCCATGGCTGACTGCGCATGAGCTGAAACGCGTTCTTTTCCTCCCGTTCGCGGATTTCGCGCTGGAGCTGATTACCTGGCCTAACACACCACATTGTCTTATCATTTGGTGAGTTCATGGCAAAGCAACGTCAGTACGGATGAACCCCGTTTCACGGGAAAAGCACCCCAAAACAAAGCCCATTTAAATATGTCAGAAGCATAGCATAAAAAAAACTGTTCCATGCCCCGTCCGGCTTTGACTGCGCAGAGAGTCGAGGTAGCTCGCACGTCGCAAAAGATGCAGGGTAGCGCCCATTCATAATGTACCTAGCCACAAGTGACAGCCACAACGGCCGCCACTGGTGAGCACCTTGAGAGAAAGTGTGCGTGACAGTGCATGCCTTTATCGACTCTGCATACGTGCGCATCAAACTAAAATTCGAGATGTGACTACCCTACCTTTGCTCTTTCTAATGCATAAAAGTAGAGCCATTACCTGCAGGTCTGGAAAATCTAGTTGAGCTTGCCGCCTCTGAGCAATTCGTGAATTCTCCAGAGGAGTGGGGTGCCAAAAGTTGCGTGCGTTGTATGGTAAACCATACCGAAGTTTGACCCCTGTAGGTCATCCCATCAGCCACATCGGCAGTGGTTGGTCCCTGGCAAGCCTAGCCGGCCCAGCCAAGTTACCAACCATCGCCTTCCCGCCTCCTCCCCGCTCCTCGACGGCCAGCTTTCTTTTGTTTCAGGCTCTAGGCTTCATCCTCCCCAAAACGTACTACTCCATCATAAATCATCTCTTTTGTGCTTTTTTTCTTTTCCCTTCTTCCCCGCCTACCGTCTATCCAGCCGACCCAATATCAAGGACGACTCTCTGTGTTGCGCAAAAGCAAAGCCACCCCCTCCGCTGCAACAAATACGAGCCGACGCCGCCGCTTCACGTTCCACAGCACTCCAGATTCAAGACACTGCCTCTCACCCACACACGTTTTGCACGCGCCTGCAGACGCATGCCATCTAGAAGCCACTAGAGAATCACGTTTCCTCTGTCTCGCCGCCTAGGACGAACCGTTTCCTCGCTGCACCTCGTCTCGCCTTTGGCCGCCTGCGACTGGCATCTCAGCCAACATGTTTGCCACGCAACAGTATACCGAGGTGATTGACGCCGGCCGAAAGAGGCAGCGAGACGAGGCAGAGCTGAACAACGGACCTGCTGGCTTCTCTGAACATCGCGCTGTAAGCTACCTGGTGCGCCATCTACGCGTATCATGCTGACGACATTGACAGAAACGTGTTCAATGCCTCCCTGTACGGACCTCGTCAATGATGCCGATGCAGCAGACCATGCCTTCCGGCATGGGTGAGCCAGACTTCTCTTCAAATTCCAACTACACGACGTGGCAAAATTCGAACCAGATCGATCAGCAAATGACCGCCATGGACTGCGTCGAGATCCAGCCTGCGCTACCGAGCCACCTGCAACCAGACGCTGCAACTGGCCGCATCCCGACGCCTATGCAACCCAGCTTCGCTGACCAGTTTCGCGGCCAGCAGTGGGCCAACTCAAACGCTGCCACCGGACGCCGTGGCATCGTGAATATGGGCCATCACCAAGCTGGCATTGCCGACCAACCGTGCATCCAATGCGACGCGTCTCCGAATCAAGATTGGCAAAACATGCAAAGCAATAGAAGACTGCCATCCCCAATCTCGGAATCAGAAGATTGCATGTCACATTCCCCCGGAAACTCTGCTGCCCTTCAGGCCATGGAGCATCCAAACGCCATGATGGATATCGAGATCCAGCGACCGGCCGCGTCCTCGGATGATGGGGAAGGCGACCCAGACTCGCCCAGCTCCCATCGAAAGGGTCATACCCGAAGTCGACACACAGTTAATACCTGGACGTGGCAACCCGGCATGAAACGCAGCTTCAGTATAGGATACAGGTCCGACTGCGACAAGTGCCGGGACAAGGTGCCTGGCCACTTTAATCACATTATAATCTCATAGAATGGGAAGACCTTCATCGCGGATCCAATCAACCAGCGGCAAGTTTGGGATAATGCGGTGAGACCCCCTTCATGGTCACAACAGAGACAAGGGCTTCGCTGCTTTGCAAAACGGATGCCGTTGATGAATTGAGGTGCGGTCAGCTCCAGCAGAAGGGCTACTACACCATCTCCCCAAGAAGTTCCGCTTGTCTACCTACTCAACTCGGATGAGTCTGAAGTGAACACTCAAGGGTTTTCTGTTATCCCCGGTTGACACCAAAATACACGAACCAAAAAAAGCCTCCTTCCATGGAGCTGTACATTATTGATCATTCTTTGCCCACGAAATCCATTCACGATGTTACTTCAGTGGGACGCGGTGTTTTCCCTATATCAGCATTATTACGGACCGGAGCGTTTGCTTTTTTTATCTTTTTTTAACAGTATTGTCTCAGCGGAATCTTTCTTTTGTATTGGGCTACTGCACTCCTTTACCATCATCATTTAGTACATTCCGAGTTCGGTTGGCCGGCTCGTGTACATTAATTAGAAAAGCTTCTTTGCTACAGGCAGTCACGGCCACCCATTGCAGAGCGCTCTGCATATCATACAGTAATTCATTCTTTACAATTTCTTTTCTTTGGGAATGACTTGTATGCTGTATTATTTGCTAGTGAATTGTTTAGTGCCGTTGGCCTTGTGCTTCGATCTTGTACTTTTGTGATATTGCGCATATGTTGAGGATGAGAGAGTCATCTATCGTACATACAAAAAAAGGACTCCATGACGCCGTCTAATGCTCGAACCATCTACAAATTATGATACAGTCTTGTCGACATCAAGCTTGACAAGCTTTCCTTCAAATCCCGTACAGACGTGTCCACTTCTCGCCCTTGAACCCAAAATATACACTGATGCTGACGCTAGATTTTATTTTCTGTCCATCGCTCCTTGATGACCCGAATTTCAATTACCAGGGCCACCACCCCTTCTTGGTAGGAGCCTGCTCACCCGAGGCGCCGGCGAGGCCTAGCTGGTCCAGGCTGCCGCCCTTTCGCTGGTTCTCCAGCTCCCTGTCCCACGCGCTCCCGGCCACGGGTTCGGTGGGTTCGGCAGGCTGAG
Organism: Cordyceps fumosorosea ARSEF 2679; assembly: GCF_001636725.1. Taxonomy (NCBI): domain Eukaryota; kingdom Fungi; phylum Ascomycota; class Sordariomycetes; order Hypocreales; family Cordycipitaceae; genus Cordyceps; species Cordyceps fumosorosea. The sequence continues at coordinate 1,452,265 of NW_017387304.1, read as the reverse complement.
CCGCAGGCTGAGCCGCAGGCTGGGCTTCGGGCGCCTCCTTGCTGGCGCTGCCGCCGAACAGGCCGGAGAAGACGCCCAGGACGCCTTTACCGTTGGCGCCGTCGGCCGCGTTGCCGTCGCCTTGCAGCGTGGGCTTAAGGTGCTCCTCGAAATGCGTGCGGTGCTCGGGGGGTGCGATCAGCGGCGGCAGGCGGATGCCCTTCTCCTCGGCCTCGCGGTTCGCCGCCTCGACGAGTGCGGTCTGTTCCTCGGTCGCGTCGCCCTTGAGGTACGCGAGGCGGGCGGTGGCAAGCTCGTCCGATTCGAGCTTCTTCTGGGCCTCGGCCCACTCGGCGCGTCGGGCGCGGTTGTATCGCAGCATGTCCCATACTGAGTATACGCTGACGACGCCGGCCACGGCTAGAGAGAGACGTTAGTCTGTGGCTTCTGGGGGCACTGAAGGTAGAATGCTGTTCGCGGAAACACAAGCGCACCGGTAAATACGACGATACCGCCTACGGTCCAGCGGTGGGCCACATCGAGGAACCTTCGGGACGCATCGATGAAGCGGTCCGTCTGGCTGATTTGGGCCTTTTGCGCGGCCAGGTGCGCGAGTCGTAGTCTCTTGACGCGCTGCTCGGGGGTCTCGCCGGGGATTCTCGAGGGTTTCGGCGTCGCAGTGGCAGCGGTGGCGGACGGTGAAACAGAACCGGCCGTCTTGGATGTGGCGTGAGGAATCGTCGAGGTGAATCTCGTGGCGTCCTTGACGGTGCGTGGGCCAATCCTTGACGCCATGGCTTCCGTTGAGAGATGTGTGGTATTAGATCGGGTGAACGGAAAGAAAAAACAGATTGAGCTGCAAGTAAGGAAATGGGTTGAGGCGAATGGTAGAAGGTTGCGTGGTGGTATACAGAGACAAGACGCTGTCCAAAGATTTTCTGCGGCGAAAATGGGGCGGGCCGGTGCAAAGGAGCTTGTCATGAGATTTTTGGGAGTCCCGGTTTGGCGTGGAATTCGCGCGATATGATTGGCACGGAGTAATCCCGGCGGGCAACAGCTCAGCACTGCAATTTACGAGGAGGAGCATCTCTGGAAATGCGTTGGAAGGGAAGCTGGGATTTGCAGAGCTCTGTGGCGAGATGATCGCTCTTGAGCATCCGTTTGAACGAATGCAAGGGTTGGCCAGATGACAGAGGTTAGAGTGGTTGCCAATTTCGCCCACAGAGCTATCGACCCAGCTCGGATGGAACAAGCACGTAGTTATCACGTAGACCAGATAAAAGGGGCACTGCTACAGGTTTGACCGGTGTCTAAAACCTCAATTTGAGGTGAGCTTATTCTTCATGAAAACGAATGGGCGATGCAATAAGGGCGAACCGAAAGTCGTCTCTTCAGACGAAGCAAACGGCGCCACCTCGAGAGTGGCAGATGATCAACGAGACCTACGGTGCTACCAAGAGCCACAAGCAAGGCAACCAGTTCGACGCAATACTGGCAATATTTTGATCACAAGAAACATCTTGCGCTGACCGCCAACGTAGCAGGACAAATCAAACGTTTGGTTTGATGTCGAGGTTCATCGTCATCGCGTCTTCTTCATGGCGTCGCGTATAGCGTCGTTCACAATGAAAAGCGGATGATATCAAAAATTACGCCCCCTATGGCCCCGAAGGACAATAGAGCGTGGATCGACACCGCGATGTGCAATGCAGGCCTTCCACACTGAAGCCCCCAAATCTTGAGCTGGGGAGTTCGGAACAAGGTAAGTATGAAGAAGAAAAGAAGAAAAAGAAATCGAAAAACGAGCCGGCGCGAGGGGAATTTATAGCTCTTCCCTGCCAGCTGGCAGGTGCCTTCTTGCCTCGCCGCCTTTCAATCCAGGCATCAAAGGCAGACACCAGACGCCCGCACCAAGCCGAAACGGGTATGAGGGATCCACCGCGACGACTCTTGGTCTTCTGCCAGCCAAACTTGCAAACTGGTAGTCTGCACGTGACTGCCCACACACTTTCTCGTAATTTTTTTCCTTCGCTTGTCTGCGCATTGGGAAGGGCATACCCCACTAGGTACGTATCGTTCGTAGGGCACGAAAACCCTTCTAAGAAATTGTCAAGCCTCCAACTCCTACGATTACACCACGCCTCTCGAACAATCGACAACCCGGATCGTTTGATCGTAATCAGTCAAAATGGTACGAACGCCCACCCATTGCGCAAATGAACAACCAATTCATGAGAGAAAATGAATGCTGACGTGACATTTTCCCCTCCCGCAGGCGATCAAGCACAACCAGAAGATCGTTAAGAACCGTGAGCATATAGTCTTCCCCCCGAACCGAAGCCGAAACAGCGACGACTGCAGCTATCGACGACGAATGATGAGCGAAAGAATCAATCGACTGACTGAGGAATTTTTGATTAGACCTTCACAAGGACTGGCAGCGTCGCGTACGCACGCACTTCGACCAGGTATGCGAATTTCGTCTCCGCCGACTCCATACCAGCGCAACTGGTATCGCGGCGAAAAGCATGGGTGGAAATGTGGTTATTGACGTGATTTGGAATCTCTAGGCCGGCAAGAAGGCTTCCCGCCGCACCGCCCGTCAGGCCAAGGCCGCCGCTCTGGCTCCCCGCCCCGTCGACAAGCTCCGTCCCATTGTCCGATGCCCTACTCTCAAGTACAACCGCAAGGTCCGCACCGGCCGCGGTTTCACCCTCACTGAGCTCAAGGTACGAAAGTGACGGCAAATAAATTTGAGGCTCGTCGTTCTTTTCTGCGCATCATCCCGCTCGACGACAAGCACACAACCTGAGAAGAAGCTCAGTCCACGATAAACGGAAATTGTTGCACTCGAGCGGGACAATGCATTCGGATGAAGAAACGACCTTGCGCCACCTTGGTTGCTCCTAATGTAGCATTCACTGACCCAATCTACAGGAGGCTGGCATCCCCCGTCCCCTCGCTCCCACCATCGGTATTGCCGTCGACCACCGCCGCCAGAACCTTTCCGAAGAGTCCCTGGCCCTCAACGTCGCCCGTCTCAAGGCTTACAAGGAGCGCCTGATCCTGCTGCCGCGCAAGTCCAGCGCCGCCAAGAAGGGCGAGACCAAGGCCGCCGAGCTCTCCAAGGTCAAGACCGTTGCCTCCGTCGCCGCCGCCCTCCCCGTCGCCGCCACCGACCTCGCCGTCAAGGAGATCAAGAAGGGTGACATGCCCGCCCCCGTCAAGGGCGGCGCCTACGTCGCCCTCCGCCAAGCCCGCTCCGAGAAGCGCTACCTGGGCGCCCGCGAGAAGCGCGCAAAGGACAAGGCCGAGGCCGAGGGTGCGAAGAAATAAACCGTTGTCGATCCGGGGAACAGTAGATGAATTAAAAAATCAAATGGGATACTGGTGTTTTATCAGGGTTTTTGTGCTCTTTGCGTGTCTGAAAGGAAATGGGCCAGCTGCGTGCTTGGCCTGGTTCAGGAGCAGCGTAACTCTAGGTCCAGAGTAAAGATATATTTGCATGATCATTGACTCTCCCTTTTGTACTCGACGCTGAATGAATAAAAAAATTTACATGACTCGGCCTTTTGCTCTACAGGCTTTGATTTCGTAGCACTATTTCGTGTGACTAACATCTTAATGGATCGCAATTGCAAATGAGGATGGAGCTATGTAACTATGTACCTTGGTACATTATGCTGTATCCGGTTCTTTGCTTCTGACGGGAATTACCAGCTCAGAGCCGCTCTTGACCAGACTCGTTGGAATCGATTCCTCGCTTCTATGTGCCACTACAAGCTCAGCGCCCTCCTTGAGAAGACTCTCCAGGAACCGACGGCTGAGTGGCTCAAAGTCGTCCCTCCAGTTCCTCAACAGCTCAGTGCACATAACGAGGGCATTCTCACGCTCCACGGCTGCGACGCGTTCCTTTTCCTTTAGGTCAACCCGCTGCGGCTTCAAGTTCAGCCCCTCGGCGACTGACAACGCGTCTGTGGCTTCTTCGTTGTCCTCATTCACGACTTCCGTGAACTGAGCGTCCGTTTTCCGGCCGGTGATTGTTTCGGTTAGCTGTGAGGCGACCATCTCCTGCTGCAGTATCGCGGCAATAACGCTGGAGCCATCGCTGGAGCGTGACATGAGAGCCAACACGAACCACGCCTCGGAGCGCAGGACCTGCCACTTCTTCTGAGTGATGAGAAATGACAGGGGCGTGCCGACGTCATGATGAGCATAAAATTCGGCCCGACTCTTACTGTCAGATGCCGTCCCGTCGCCGGGAAGCAGCTCCGCCGCGGCGTTGGAGTGAAGGACACGACAGATGACGGAGACGGCCCGGGCGGCTTCAAGTTTGATGGGTTCCGTGTCTGTGCGGCCAAAGAGCGAAAGCAAGTCACTTACGCTATCTTTCTTTTGCTCTGTGTCGGAGCCACCGCTGGTAGTAGTAACGGCGCTTTGGCTGTGGTAGCTGCAAAAATGCGACACATTGTCCGCGCAGTTGGATAACAGAAGCCGTGTCAGCGAGGCTGCGGCGTACTGGACTTGCGGTACGGCGTCTAGGCTGTAGATGCGCGGCACACAAGCCGGGTCGAGCAGACGACGTAGAGCAAGCTTGTTCTGCGCGGGGATGGCGATGTTCTTCAGGAGACAGAGCACCGCGTGTAGCAGCTGGGATTCTGATATGGACGGATCGGCAAGGATAGCAATAAGCGGTTCTTGGAGAGCAAGATCCTCAACGAGCGCCCTCGCCGCCTCGTCCGAGCGGGACATGTTGCCGAGCGCCAGGCACGCGGCTGCCTGAAGCTGTGAGTTGCCGGTGCGGAGCCATGCGAGGACTGTGAGCGCAGCCGTTGAAGTCGATGGATATACCATAGGGAAGTCGTCCTGTGCAGTGAGCTCGGCCACCATGTTGAGCATGGAGAGGTAGAGCTTCTTTAGAACGGTGGCCATTTCCGGGTCAGTGATGCTGGACACGTCGAAGCCCGTGTTGGCGTGGTGGAACGCTTCTAGGAAGAGATCGATCTGATGGCGGCTGATAGCGAGCTTCTGGAATTTGTCGGCTGCTAGGTAGGCGACAATGACGGATAAGAGCGCGGCAAACTCCTCCACGTCGTCTTTACAGGGGCTGTTGAGGGCGACGGAGAGGAGTACTCCGACAGTCGTGTCGGCAGCAGCATCAGTCTCAGCTTCATTACTGACAAGAAGCGCAAGGATTCGGCCAATGTACGGTATCATTTCCATGAACAGTGGCAGGTTGGGCGAGGAGAGGAGATTGATCATGGATGCGCTGATCTTAAGCTCCGCGGCGCGAGCCTGGGCGGGTTCTGTTACGGGGTTTTATTAGCAAGACAGGCCTAGCAATAATGGTTCAATCTGTTGTTATAATGCAGTCACATACCGTAGTCGACCATGATATTGTATAGTACCGGAATGGCGACATGCACGACGCTCTCGTCACTGAGCTGGCGGATTACCATCTCCATATGTCTTCCTTGCAGCATAAGGGCCCGGTTCTTGTTCATCTCAGCACACGAATTCCCGACAACTCGCAGGGAGTGAATCTTGAGCTTGTGGGTGATGTCTTCCTTGGCTAACTCTTCAAGAAAGAAGTCCAGGATGCCCGAGTTACCGTATGGCACACGCCAGGCCTCTGAGCACAGAATTAGTGCCAAGATGCTCTTATTATCCGGATGGTCTCAAATGGGAGGAGACATACCATCTCGACTTCCGTCGCCCAGCTTCTCAGCCGCTATCTCGAGCTGAGTCCGGTCCTCGGCTCGCAGCTCCTTGCAGGTTTTCAGCACATCCGCCAGCAGCTCAGTTCGCCGCTGGACATTAGACACCGTCTCGAGAGCCATATCGTACTCTTCGGAAAATTCTCCATGGCCCTCACGCTTCAGCAAGTCTTCGATATCTTGCGGTGTCATGGTTGCTGGCGGAATTGCAGCCCCTCCTCACAATGGATCTGAGCAGCTGAGTGTGATGGTGAACCCGTCGAGGATGGGCCACGAGAGGGAGTAGCAACTAGAGGCGGTAAAAGGGCGAGTCTGATGAAAATTTCTCAAGTATTTTGGTTTGAGCGCTAGTGATAATGTCAAAACGCCGTTATCGAAATAATTGAGATGTTGAATGTTAACCCCAGGCTCGGGTCGAACGGTGAAGCCGTCTGGGACGGAGCCTGCTGTAGGCTGCTCTCGCCCGCTGTGAAAACCGCTGCCAACGCTGTGGAAAGCGCAAATTGACCATGTCGGGCGTGGCATGAGGGTGTGAATAGCCGACTTCTAGATAATCAAACCTATAAGCTTTACTCATTCCGATTTTTCATTTTTTTTATACCATCCAAACAAATTTCTTTAAAAAAAGATTGACTGAATGGTCATTACCACTCTCTCGCCGAGTCGCTCTCTTCAACCATGACTAAGCACCAACAGGCCCGGCGCAAGAACGGCCCTGGGCAAGGAAAATCTAGCGCCTCCGGAATCTCGCGATTTTGCTCTCCTTTGTGTCTGTTTCTTTTCCCGACTCCAAGGCCGCCACTCACCTGCCCAAAGCAGACAACGCAGAAATATTTGCTGTCTTGCGGGAGAGAGCTTATCCTAACTCCTCGCATTGTATTTTATCCCTTATCCCACACGTCCCCTCAGCGATTGATTTCGTCTGATTCAAAATGGTACGGAAGTCACCCGCAGCCCGGCCCTGGCCCGCATCACTGCGCAAGAGCCCTTGCGCCCGCGCACAGCTTGCTCGGCCTCTCCTGACGACATCTCTATCGCTTCATGGCAAAGTATCTCTATCTAACAGGCTCTCCCCTCTAGGCGCACCGCTTCGTCCTCACAGCCTTCGTCACCGGCTCCCGAATCCTCGGCCGTTCCTTCGTCGCCGCCTACAAGCAGGCTCAGGCCGCTTCCAAGTACCAGCGCGCGCAGGCCAAGGCCGGCGGCTCCTCAGCAGGTGCTTCCCTCTCGGGTGGCATGACCCTCGACGAGGCCTGCAAGGTGCTCAACGTCAAGCCCCCGGCCGGCGGCCACGCCAACGTCGAGGAGGTGCTCGAGCGATACAAGCGGCTCTTCGACGCAAACGATCCGCAGAAGGGTGGCAGCTTCTACCTCCAGAGCAAGATAGTGCGCGCCAAGGAGCGCTTTGAGCGTGAGCTCGGCCCTATGCGCGAGAAAATTGAACAGGAAGCCGAGACGAAGGAGGGTTGGAAGCCCAAGGTTTACAAAGACCGGTAGGGGGCCAGATGGCGCTCTTACGGCCTGCGTGGCGGACAGCGGACAGCGGATACCCGAAAACGATGCGCACGCGCACTTTAATGATTCGATTCTTGAAAACGATTGACTCGAGGCGACAAAAAGCACGCGAAAATAATATCTGGTAACGAACGAATTGCTGCCAAAAAGGAAAGGAGAAGGAGACATTTCCTTTGTATACATGTACATCTTCACTCGACTGCGGCATGGCACGGCGTTTCATGGGCGGAAAATATACAATCTAGAGAAGCGAGAAGCCATCAAGAGACTGACAACAGCCTCTGGCGCTGAAGCAAAAACTGGTAAATTTGTTGGGTATCTTGCTTGACACTGAGGCAAGCTCGATCGCCTGACAAATTACCACCTGTATTATTTCATCAACAATATATCATCTACATAAAACCTATGCATTTTAAGTATTCCCAACGCTCTACTCTTTTCTTCGTACGAGACCCTTCCAGTAGTCGAAGCTGTTCTCGTCGCTCTGCAGCGACCATATGCGACCGGTCCCCCGCCCATCCCTGTCCGTCTCCTCGACGCGGAGCATGCCCCAGTCGCGCGTGATGCCGAGCACCCTCGCGCGCGTGCCCGCCTCGGCCTCGAGCGTGATCTCCTGGCCCGTGTGCAGCCAGTGGTTGTAGTACCGCGACTCGAGGTTCCTGGAGAAGCCCTCGCGGCGGAACTGCGCGTACACGGCCTCGGCGCGCGCCAGGATGCGCGCGAGCAGCGTCTCGAGGTGCAGCGGCGCCGCGCCCTCGCCGAGCATGTCCGAGATGGACGTCGTGGGGCGCGGGTTCACGGCGTTGATGCCGATGCCCAGGATGATCTGGTAACTGCCGTCGTAGTAGCCGCACTGCGAGAGGATGCCGCCAATCTTGACAAACGACCTTTCCGATGGGGGCTTGCTCGGGTCCAGCGCATCTTGGGAGATTGTTAGCAAGAATGGGAGGAAGAATGGGGGAGGGAGGACGTACAGATGTCGTTGGGCCATTTGAGCTTGACCTGGAGATTCTCGTAGCCGCGACCGTACGACTGGATCGCTTCGACGACGGCGATGGCGGCAATGTACTGGATGAAGACGACGGGCCGGGACGCGGCGAGGTTGGCGGGGTGGTTGATGATGACGGAGAAGAGAAGAGAGCCGGGCGGCGCGAGCCAGACGTTGGTTCCGCGGCCGCGGCCAGCAAGCTGCGTGGAGGCTGTGAATGTAAAGCCCGACGGCAGCTTCGCAATAAGCTTAGGGTTCCTATGTAAGGTGCAAGCTATTAGCATCTCTCTACACTACACTAAGAAAAAAAGAAATCCGCGCTGACGTACTTTTCAAGAAGGACATTGGTGCTCGTGACAACGTCACCGTACAGAAGAGCGTTGCCCCATGCGCGGGCGTCGTTCTCGACGGACTGAATCTGCTGCAGGCTCGAAAAGAAGAGCCTGTGGTTGAAACGCGGCGTAAGCTTCTCATCTGGCAGCTGCTGCTCATGGGCCACGATATCCTTTGTGACGGCCTTGTAGTCGGGCACGCCATGCGCGTCGAGTTCTGTAGCCGCAGCAGCCGCAGCATCCGGCAGAGCCTCTCTTAAATCTTTGAGGTTCCAGGCACCCTCCTGGCTGCGGATTCGGAACGTGTCGGCCTCGCCCCGGAGGAGGTCTTGCCCGTGCTCCCTGTCAACGACGTCTCGCCAGGCATACAGGAGCTCACTGACCGTGCCGCTGTCCGCGGCGGACAGGTGGAGGCTGGTGAGCGCGGGCGGCGCGGCCCCGTGATCGTTGACCTCGAGACTGAGGCGCTCGAGGCACAGGGCCAGGAAGCCGGACCGCGTACGCTCGTCACGCGCGAGGCTTGCGATGAGCTCGTCGTAGCCGGGGACGTCGGGCTGGCGATGGAGGTTCTCGGCGGCGAATCTACGCCGCGGGGTTTGTGTCAGTCACGGCAGTCCGCTATGATCACGCATATCTAGTAAAAAGGGAGCGCTTACTCTGGATGGGTGCCGCAGAGGATCACATTGCCCTCGCCGACTCTGCACTGGACAACGGCGGCCCGGCCGCCATCAACGTCCAGCTCGTCGCAGTACGACGCCAGCACATGTACCTTCTTTCCCTGCAGCTGCTCCGCGTCCACAAAGACGCCACCCCCGTTGTAGTAGCAGGCCATCTCAGCCGGCAACTTGTCCTTGACCACATCCTCCGAGAGGCGCAGCCGGGCAGCGCGCGCGCCACGCTCGCTCGCGTACTCGAAACCCTTGAAGGCGCCGCCGCGGCAGGTGCCCGGGAAGAACGCGAGCTCGCGGCTGCCGACGACCTCCATGGGCGGGTTGCCGACCTCAAATTCGCAACGGCGGGACGCGTAGTAGCCGCCGGCGCAGAGGCCGAGGTAGGCGCCGCCGCGGCGGACGAATTCGGCGATGCGCCGGTTGCCCTCGCCGTTGAGCACGCGGCAGTAGCCAAGGTCGCCGCCACCGGGAATGACGAGCAGCGCGCACGTCGGCGACCACGGCTCCCGCAGGAGCACGCCCTCGCCGATGGGGATGACGGCGTAGTTGGGAGAGAGCAGCCGGCGGAGCGAGTACATGGCGTGGCGGACCGACTCACTCGTGGTGCCGGTGCCTACAGGGAGAAGGAAATTGAGTCAGGTCAAGAAGAGCGAATTTGAGAAGGTTTTATCCCAGTAGAAAAATGAGGAATACCTGTATAAACGAGGACATTGAGCCGTTGTGGCGCCATCGCGGCGAGTCCGCAAAGCGAGTTGTCTCGGGGTAGATGGGCCACCCACGGCGTGCAGATGAGTCGGGAGATTTTCCACCTTACAACCTTTGGGAAAGCAGCGACGAAAATGATGGGATCGTCACAATCCGCGCAGACAGAGAATCAAAAGGCGGAGCACGACAAGCTGCAACAGCCTGACGCTGCGGCCCAGACAGGAGATGACGATGAGCCGGATGAGTGGTGAGTGTGACTGCGTTTGTATGGTCGAGATGTTGAGACGCTGAGCGAAAGTGCCGCGCTGTGGCTCGCTGGTTGTTGAGTCGGTTGAGTTGATCCGATGCTAACCTTGGGTGACTACTGAGCAACAGGGACAAGCGAATTTTCAGTACAGGATGCTCGGGTGAGTTTTTAAAGGGGTTTTGAATTGGGATTTCTTTTTCCTTCAATTTATAGCAGGCCAATGCCGACACGTTTTGGGTCTCATCACATGTTCCATGGGCCGCTGTAAGCTGACTTGATGTCTGTCACAGAGGAGAATGCCAAGATGACAGACTGCTATTTTGAGAAGAAGGATTGGCGTGCATGCGCATCCGAAGTAAGTCTGCTTAAGCTCAATGTCTATTCGATGTTTTTCCCTCGGCAGTCTTCTAGTGTTTCCTTGCATAATGGTATCTCTTTTGGACCTCTGCTGACTCTCACCAGATGCAGCAGTTCAAGGAGTGCTGGAAGCGCCATGGAAACGACGAGCGCACATCCACCAAGAACGCATAATCGTGTCGTTCATATAGAACTCCATGGAACTGTATACTCTTTCTGTATACTATTTCATCACCTCACTCTGTATTTATAGAAAATACCCAATTCAACATTTTACTCGTCATACCAGTACCGACTCTACCAAGAATTGTGGGTCCCTTTCGTGACAAGGTCGTACATTGAAAAAGCTGTTCGACGGTTGCTTTTCTCTTCTGTCTCTGCATCATCCAACTCCTTGGGCATTAATACAGTCGACGACTGTATACTTCGTCACGCACATAATGAACGCCTCTCGCAGAGCCCTCTCGCAAGGGCAGCAGCAATTGCGCTGTTCAAGCCGCCTCGCCGTACGTAGCTTTAGCAGTACGTCACGATTCTCGGCGGCCTATTCATCCTCGCCCTCATCAGCTTCCTCGCCCTCTCCCAAGACAGAGACATCCTCACCAAAAACCACAACAGCCGCGAAGCCCGCGTCCGCCCAACCCACGCCAGCCTCCCGACCAGCATCGACAAAGCCCTTTTCGAAGCCCTTTTCCACCTCGAGCAGCAAAGCTGCCACCGCAATCCCCAGCGAGCTCTTTTACCAGGCGACGACGATTGCGAACGCAGAGGGGAGCGCCGACGCCGTCGTCCCCACGGTGGACTGGTCCGCGAGCTTCTACGGCATCGCTAGCCGGCCCGCGACGAGCGCGCAGTTCGCCGCGCTCATGCGGCCGCTCAACGTGGACGACATCGAGGTCAAGCCCGACGGCATCATCTACCTCCCCGAGATCCGCTACCGGCGGCGCCTCAACGAGGCGTTTGGCCCGATGGGCTGGGGCCTGATCCCCAAGGGCGACGCCGTCGTCGGCGACTCCATCGTCACGCGCGAGTATGCCCTGATTGTCGACGGAAGGTAAGACGAAAATCCCTTGTCCTGCCGCGTTGTAGACAAGCAGGCAAAAGAAAAGCAGTCAAACAAGGGGCGAAAAAAAAAAGAGAGAGAACTTCAGCTGACATGCACCGCCCCCCTGAATAGGTTCGTCTCCCAGGCGCAGGGCGAAAACTCATACTTTGGCGCCGACCAGCTCCCCTCTGCCGTCGAGGGCTGCAAGTCCAACGCGCTCATGCGCTGCTGCAAGGACCTCGGCATCGCCTCGGAGCTCTGGGACCCCAGCTTCATCCGCTGGTTCAAGAAGAACCGCATGGAGGAGGTCTGGGTCGAGCACGCCACCACCAAGAAGAAGCGCACCCTTTGGTACCGCAAGGGCGCCGTCGAAGTCGCCTACCCTTACCGCCAGACGAAATAGAAAGAAACATCGGATTGTCTTCGGATGAGCGTGGGAAAGTTCTTTGGATGTGTATAATATATATTCTCGACAACAACGGTGGGGCATGATAGACAAAATACCCTCGATAATCTACCTGTACATTAGAAAACGTTTTTACGGTTTTGCATAAACCCGTCGCCATCTTGAGTTTCTTCTCACTACCAGTCAAATTCAGACATTCTCAAAGCAAAAAGCAATATTGCATAACGCCTGTACGTATCATAACTGTATCACTGTATATCTACATCCAAGCGATTTAATAAAAGTATGTAAACCCGCGCTGTTCAGCAACGCTGTCTACGGTCTAACGCCGGTCTTCCTAAGGAAAGGTCTCGTCCTGGTTGCAGCGCGAGTTGCAAACCTAATGCTCCCGTCCGGTGGTAGAGCCATGGTCCTCGCCGTGCCCCTCGCCGCCTCCCCATCCCCACGGCATCCAAGAGCCGCCTCCCGACACATTGCGCCTGCGCATAGTCAGCTCATCCTCAGCGCCACTGTCGGCATCAATCTTTTCAAAGTCGCCCTCGCTACGGCTCTTGCTGAGAGCACTTAGCATGCTAAGCCCGCTCGGCGATCGAGGCGCAGAGTCGGCGTCCGCCGGCCCGTCAAAAGCGCCTGGCGTGGCTTGCTTTGGTGTCTCGTTTTGAAGCTCTTGCGCCTCACGGTCAAGAGCAGCCAGAAGGTAGCTGAGTCGTTCTTTCTGGGTAGATATGAAGCTCATCTTCTCGCCAGAATCACGCAGGTGCTCCGGGATGAGATGGCCAGACGCAGTCAGGTCAGTACCTGGAGCGCTCCTAGCAGCTCCGGCACCGCTAGCGGCCGCGACTGCACTGGACAAGAGGCTATAGAAGTCGCCGCTGCCCTGTGCACCAGTTGTGGCCCATTTAGCGGAAGGGATACTAAACCTCGAGAGAAGCGCCTGGGTATAGCCTTGGGCGCCGACGTTCTCGGGCATAGGCGCGGGCGGCTCAGCCGGAGGCATGCCGAGCAAGTTCTCTCTAACATAGTTGATAGCTTGGCGAATGTATGAAAGCCCTGCTGATTTGAGTCGCTCGTGGGAGCTCGCAATGAACTCATCGATCTGCGACTCGTTGTCTCGTAAGAAGGGGTGGACGTACTGCTCGTATAGAACACGGGCGCCTTGGGTTTGCGGTAAGATGAGGTAGAGGAGAAACACCAAACGAAAGTATCCATAAAAGGGTATCCTAACGCAAGAGAAGGAATTGTCAGTGATTGAAGGCGACGACTGGGTAACGGGACGTGACGAACCAAGTGACAATGAATGACACCCAAGACTCGGCCAAGAGGCAGATGCTAAACACCACCCAGTACATAAGCCATGGTGTTAGCTGCGCCGGGTCGGAGGTTTTGAGAGCCTTGTAGGAAGCGAAGATCGGGAAGAGGAAGGATGCCACCGAGCTATCAGGTCACAACGGCATACTGTCAGTAGTGTTGTCGTGATAGGCAGCGCCCGCAAACCCAACGCGGGGCAAACGGAGGAGAGGCTCACCAGAGCAGCATAGCAGGTAGGTCAAACATGGTGGGCGGAAACGTGTAGTCTGCGCAGAAGTAGGATAATTCTGAGATTCAAATACTGGAAATAATTTTTGCGTTGAGGAGGGGGGGAGGCGAGGAAACGTTTTGCGACGTAGGAAAGGCGGTGGTGGTGGTTGGCTTTATCGGGAGGACGGTTTGGGCAGCTGACTTTCTGATACGACTCGAGGCAGAGGCCAGTTGGGCTGTAGGGAGAATTAATATGGGAGAGAACAGGCCAGCTAACCGCTCATAACGGATGAGGAGTTGATGACACGACAGCAAAAGTAGAGGCCAGGTTGGAGATATGTCAAGAAGAAGCCACGCCGTTTGAAGAGATGGGAAGTGGAGGAGGGGAATCGAGAGTTGCGTCGTCGGCGGGCGCAGGTGATGATGCACAGCAGCAAAGGTGAGCCTCGAGGTCCGAAAAGGGAAAGCAAGTGAATGGACACGCGATATTGGCAACTTGCAGTGGGGAAGCGCCTGTAAAAGTCCATTCTAGAGCTTAAAGTGGCTTACAGTTAGGGGACATTGGGGTCTTTTGAGGGAAAGTTTAGGGGTTCATAGCGCCAGTTGCACATCGACAGCGGGCCTATAGTACCCTGCAGCCCGCTAATAGACACGCTGATCACCCTGGCCAACAACAGCTCGCCGCCTTTGGCTTGGACTCGAAGCTATTTCCCCCCCCCCTACGTCATCAGCCACGCGTGACCTCTTTTCCCATTTTTAGTCAAAGATGCAAGCAACTTCTTGGCCTGGTGAGCCGGTGAGACTGACTGGCCACTCCTCGCCATCGAAGAAAAGATCCAGCCTGCTCCTGCCCGTCCAGTGCTACCCTCGGATGCCGACGGTAAACTCTCGGTTTCGGCCGGCCTAGTACGAGCAAAACATCGACCGCAAACGACGGCTACCAGCAATTGAGCTTGATATTTACCTAGATACCAACCATCTGCAGAAAGGACGCTAACCATACTTTGCTTTAACGTTTCATTTATTCGAGTTATATCTTTCCCCTTCACGGCTGCCTGGAGGGACTATGCCCAAGCTCCGCAACCCCGCGACTCCCTAACGAAACGAGTGGAGGGTCCATGCGAAAATCGCTGCCTGCAAGATGCAAGAGATGCACACGTCCCGATAGTAAATCGGTGAATTGGTGCTACCCGTGGATCGGCTCCGGGAGATTATCTTGTGCCACCTGAGCCTCAACATGGAACAACAGAACACCCCCTTCCCAAGGCCAGCTCCCCTGAGCCGCGCTTCAATAGCGCACAGATCCGACCCGGTACTCACGGCCAGAGCTCCTTTGCAATGTCCTGCACCAACTTGAGCTTGGCAAACATCTTTCCCTCCGTCATGCCGTCCGCTCCGACCGCCACGCTGGCGAAACCGCACTGCGGGCTGATGCCGATGCTGTCCATGGCCTCGTCCACGCTGATGCCCTGCCCGGCCGCCACGATGCGCGCCGCTTCCCTCACCCGCTGCTCGACCTCACCCGCATCCTCGAGCGCCGGGTCCTTGGTCGTCACCACCCCCAGCACCACGTTCTTTCCCCTCGGGAGGTGGCGCAGGGGCTCGAAGCCGCCCGAGCGCGCGTCGTCGTACTCGAGGAAGAACGTGTCGTAGTCGAGCGTCGCGAAGAAGCGCTCCGCGATGCGCTCGTACGAGCCCTGGCTGAAGTGCATCGACTTGGCAAAGTTGCCCCGGCAGATGTGCAGGCCGACGTGCATGTCCGCCGGGCGCTTCGCGATGCAGTCGTTGTGCGCCTTGAGATACTGCGCGAAGAGCGCCTCGGGATCCTCGCCTTCAGCCTTGAGCGCGCTAATCATCTCCTCGGAGCAAAAGTACGCGAGCGTCGGATCGTCAATCTGCAGGTTGCGCAGGCCCTCATCGTACAGAGCCTGGATCTCCTGCTGGTACGCCACGGCAAGATCGGCAAAGAAATCGGCATCGTTGCTGTACGCGTCGGGACTGTAGCACTTGCCCTTGGCCAAGCGCAAGTGAAAATAGCATGGTGGTGGCATCGTAAGCTTGCACGCGCTCCATTTCTCCCTCGGCAGGGTTTCTCGTAGCATTTTCCAGCTGTTCATGTATGGGCTCTCCAGCCGCCGAATCTTGCCGTGGCAAATGGCTGCCATCGGGTACTGCTTGCCAGCCTTCTTCAAGGCCGCAATCGGTGGTGCCGACACGCGCGCGAGCTCCCCCGGTACCGGGCTCACCTCCTTGAAGCCGTCCAGCTTCTCAAAGAAGCCCGAGAAGTAGTACTTGCGGTCGTATTCGCCGGAAGAGATGGCACGCACGCCATGTGCCAACTGCTTCTGGACAATGTCCTTTATGGCTGCTCGTTGGACGACTTGTAGGTCAGCGCCGGCGAGGCTTCCATTGTCGGCTTTTTCCTGTGCCTCGGACAGTGAGGCGGGTCGAATCAAGGACCCGATATGATCTGCGTGAAATTGAAGCTTATTTTTTGTCATTTTGACTAACTTCGCGAAGAAGAGAGGAGTACAGGAGTACAGAGTTCAAGGGACAAGATCAGTCAAATACTATCATTCGGGCATTTATGCTTCGATGTACCCCGCACGATCTGCACAGTATCCCCCTCATCTACAGAGCTGTCATAATTACAGTCTTCAGTATTTCAAGCCGGTGGAACTCATGTGGCACGCACAATCACGGCTGGTGAAATCGTGGCTGAACTACTCAAAGCTAGTATTTACGTCAGTCTTTACGCAAGTATTAACACCTCAGCCGATGCTGCTCGCATCATGGTTTTTCTTATTTCCAACCAACTTTTGGCTTTCGTTATCACTTGGGCAAAACAGCCACTTTATGTATATCACCAACCCCGCTCACATCGGCAGTTCCAAGGCCAACTGCCGCTCCGGACATCCGTAGTTCGCCGTTGCGATGTGGGGAAGTATTCCCGGCGGCACCCGTTGGGGATTGGGCTGCTGATCCGCGATGTCCGTAATAACTAATAAACTGGACACTCATCTTTGTGGGGAACAGGATCAGAAAGAATGCTGCGTATCGCTGGCTTTCATGCCGACACTCACGACAAGCCCCCTCAGCACTCAGGAAAGGTACACGGCAGAGCGGCACAATTAGGATAAGAGCAATATCTAGAGGCGGAAAATGGACAGGAGACAAGAGGACCCTGATTCTTCGCGCTATTGCAAAGAACCGCTGCGTTGGAAGATCTTTGAGCAGGGATTTGTCGGCCAACTGCGCAGCAGAAGAGTCCCTCGACGCGATTAGTAACTGCAGGATGCACTTAATACTAAGTTGGATACAATTCCATTTATCAAAATCAATTGGGTACTTGAGAAAATCCGCGCAATAAACGAACAAGAGGCCTGGCAGGGCTGCGGCGCGACCCGACGACCCAGCGCCTCCACAGAAGCTGTTGCGACAGGAATGCTGGCTTCAGACGCGTGATTGATTAACACATTTATTCGACGACATCGAGAGTGATCCTAGCTTTCTATTGGTCCCAGGCTGATTAGCAAGGTGGTATGCTTTTTTCCCGCTCCAAGAGAACTCCTTAACGGACTACTGATATTTCCGTAAGTAGGGCTGGCGGCGGGCAGCACGGCTTGGCCCAAATCACTCCAATGTCTCGTCTCCCATTCTGCTCCAGGTCCCAGGCATGCCCCAATCTCTGCGATGAGCCGATTGATGGCTTCATTTTGGCGGAAATGGATCCGTGGAGTACTAGCCCACCTGTCATCTGAAGTCTGAAGGGACGGCTCAACGTGTCATCCCTGCAAACTTGACCATGAGCCCATCGTAGAAGCAAGAGAGCCCCCGCAAAAGCCGGTGTGGCGATGAGGACTCTGCATTTTACGCTGTATTTTGGAAAAGTGTGCGTAGAAACATAATTATTCGATCGTAACATACGTACCGCGTTGTTTGATATCACAATATTTACTCTATTGTTACTCTAGACGCGTTCAAGGGTTCCATAACCATGTCACAAGTTTTTATCATAAGACATGTTTTGCTGTAATTTTATTTCATTTCCGTGGAATAAGTGGGGTGCAAGTGTTCCAAAGTTTCAATCATGGAAGAATGTAAATATGATGACGCTGGACATACTTCTTTTATTTCGGTTCAAACGTCAAGTTTGACAGCACTACGAAATTTGGGCTCAGTACCTATATCACAGCATAGTCATGTAAAACTAGGGTGAGGGCTATAGAAATAAATAGACCTGCTTCAGAAATCCATGCAAATTCAAGAAATTATTATTTTTACACAGACTTATGGCGAAAGGACGAGCGCAATGATCCTTCTACATTTTTGCAGCGCCTACCCTATAGCACAAGATCAATGTAGGAACGCGAAGCTGATGATCTCCACACCGTGTCTTGGCTTCTTCGTGTTGTCATCTACGTACGGCACACGAACGGCGACTTACTGACGGCAAGATGATAGGGACGATGCGCTTAGGAGATGCATGATTTCTTCTAAAAACAGCCCATAACAAGCAGACACATTCGTTTGAAGCAGGTCTTCTAATGATTTCTAATGCCTACGCTTTACGGACCCTTGATGGGCCTACCGTTTGCCACCAAATATGACGAGGTAGACTCCCTCTCCCCTGGCGCATATGCGCCATTTCTAAAACCTTAAACTTTATACAGATCCCGATCGGATGAAACCTAAAGCGGAGGAAAAATGCGGCGGGAAATTACCTTGCACGGCGCGGAGCTAGATCGCGGACCCTCGGGCAGACCCTCAAACGGAAGAACACTGACCACGGAACAGGGCATTGGGAGAGTGCCTGGTCAATGCACGTCGAGTAGCAGACGTTAGATATGGCAGCTCTCCTGAGATATTGAACGCGTCGCCGCTGCTTCCTACGTGGAGATGGGCGGTCCGACTCGAGATGAATCACAAACAGCAAGGATCGCCGTTGCAGCATCTACATGCTGCTGGCAGCATTGCATACATACCACGAACCTGAATTCTCCAAAAGGCAATGTCACACCCAGCATACCAATTTTCGATCCAGAGTCTGGTCGAGAGCATGTCGCGTCTTTGCTCGCCGATCCGTGTTGCGCTTGCTGGAATTCTCCCTTCGCACGAAGTGGATAGAGCCATCCCAACTTGTCCCCCCTTGCACCATATCATCTACACCCTCAGTCTTCGTTCGTCTTGACTACTCAAACCGACAAGCCGAAGATGGGGAGGAAGATTAGCTCACGGATCGAATCCAAGACACAACATGCGCCAACACGCGCTGCCGCCCGCAAAGCTAGCATTCTTCAGCATCGGTCCAGGAGCGTCTTCGTCGGGCTCTCGGTCTGGGGCGAGCATTCTTTCCCCGAGAATGCTGCATTTTCTCGGAAAATCAGCAGAAAGATGGGAAGCAGTACATCAGTACTAGCGCGTCACGAACTGCACTTCTAATCCAGACCGGTTATAAATAACGGCCGCTCATCTGCCATTGGAATACTTTCTCCTCCTCTTCATCACCTCCCGCATTCGCGATTACATTCACTTTCCGCTAGGCCGAGCGCCCTTGTCATTCATTCTTAACCCCCACAGCACCCTTTTGAAGACCCTGCCAAGATGCAGATGTCCCTCATTCTCGCCCTTGGCGCGGGCAAGGCCGTCATGGCCTCCCAGATGTTCCAGAACAGTACCGCAAATGCCACCTATTCCATGCCCCAGACGGTTGGCGAGTTCGAACTCGTCGGCTGCGCCGGTGTCTCCAACTTTAAGATGGTTGCCCAGTCCGAGCAGATGTCACTGAACCTTTGCGCCGCTAGCTGCGAGTCCAAGTACTTTGCCACCCACAAGGAGTGAGTCCACCGTCTTCCGACCGCATCATATGATCATTAGTCTAACCATTCCCTGTAGCGAGTGCCACTGTGGTGACGAAGTTGCCGATGATCTGATCACGAGCAGCCCCCAGAGCTGTGCCATTCCCTGCCCTGGCAACGACAAGGAGGCTTGCGGCGGCGCCAGCGCCAACCTCGCCCGCCGCGGTGATCGCAAGCTCTGCAGTGTCTACGTCCGCCGCCACAAGCCCGAGGCCAAGACCAAGATCGAGTACCACGTCCACACCATCACTGCCTGCCCCCACCATGTCGTGGACTGCCATGCCGCCCCCCACGTCACCACCCAGACCAAGACCATCACCACGGAGGTCTGCCCCGAGCCCGAGTGGCACAAGAAGAAGATTGTCTGCTACGGCCCCCACTGCGCACACGAGTGGCCCTGCCACGGCGATGACTGCAAGAGGGAGCGTGTCATCTGCAAGGACGACAAGTGCTGGGTCGAGGAGTGCCCCAAGGGTGAGGACTGGACCAAGCTCGTCATCGTCAAGGAGGACGACGACTGCCACTTTGCCCCCCGCTGCCACGATGACGAGTGCAACAAGAGGAAGATTGTCTGCTACGATGGCAAGTGCGTGAATGAGACCTGCCACGGCGATGAGTGCAAGAAGAACCTCGTCTGCAACGGCGAGGAATGCCACCATGCCAAGTGCGAGAAGGACGAGTGCCACGAGAAGCTCGTCTGCAAGAGCGAGAAGGAGTGCCACGTCGAGCCTCACTGCGACCGCTGCTCCAAACCTTCCCCTCCCAAGCCCACCGGTCCCCAGACCACTTCCGCCCCCGGCGGCAACCCAGGTCAAGGTGGTAACCCCGGCCAGGGCGGCAACCCGGGTCAAGGCGGTAACCCCGGCCAGGGCGGTAACCCCGGCCAGGGCGGTAACCCCGGCCAGGGTGGTAACCCCGGCCAGGGCGGCAACCCGGGTCAGGGTGGCAACCCCGGCCAGGGCGGTAACCCCGGCCAGGGCGGTAACCCGGGTCAGGGCGCCACCGCCTCTGGCTCCGCCTTCCCCCGCCCTACTCTGCCTCCTCCCGTGGTCGGCGGCGCTGAGCGCAACGGCATCACCGTCTTCGGTGTCCTTGCTGCTGGTCTTGCTTTCGTCCTGTAAACGAACTCGTGTGTTTCGACGATCTGGTCTTTTGGCGCATTAATGGGCTTGTCCTCAACCTGACCGATCTGGGCAGGCGGAAGGTGGTTGCTTTTTCTCTAGGGTACAATTTTGTTATTTACTGTTTCTTAGGAGATTTGTGCTGCACAATCTCACCTGAGTCAATACACAGTTTTTCTCAATGTTTGCTTTTCCCTCCCCTTTCCCTTTTTCTTTGTCACCATCCCCTTTCGAGAAGAGTTTCTTTTCTTCGAGTTCTGAGTTTTATGGAAACACCGGTGGCGCTGAATATGTTTGTAGCAGCTGTCGATATGTGTGGTGATGTCGTGTGACGGATGGCGGCAGCCTCCGAAGCGGCCCGCACTGTTGTGTCGCGGGTCGGTTGCCTGGAACAGGAAAGCCGCTTACACATGACCTAAGCAGCAGGTTCTTTCTGCCGATTGAAAAATAACGAGAACCGAAAGACTTGTGGACCGAACCCGAATTGTCGGGTCAACTTGATTCAAAGTGGCACCCCGCTGGCCGGGCGCATGCTTGTATGTATGTGTGGGACGGGCCTATATCCTGGGCAAGCAGTCATTTACTTTTACGTCGGACGGCAATAGCTGAAAGAGGAGATGCCCCGAGTAGAGACTGGGCTTCTCGCCTTTCGTTGACGGGAGGGGGCCACCACATGAACAGGGGAGGATGATTCGAGTTATTGTTAACCAGCTGAGAGGTGGCTCTTGGGTCCGCGGTCCTGGGTCGGTGTATCGTTACGCGGGCGCACTGGAGTGTTACCGAGACCGCATTGCCTCGATAATTCCCCATGAGCCTCTTATTCGCGAGCTGGCGTCCCTCTTGTGCTGCTCGATAAATTAACGGCTAGTTGGTGAGACGGGCAACGAGGGAATGCGGAGGCGCTCGGCAGCAGCAGGAGGCGGAGCGGCAGGTTGTGCAAGAGGCCAAAAAACAAAAGACAAAATAGAAGCAGAAATATGAACAAGGAGGAAAAGACCAGGCTGATTCGGACGCCGTCGATGATATCACGCCGTACATAATCTGTACCCTGGGTGGGAAGAGTAGTCGGGCCTCACCGGTTGGGGGACAAGGTTCAACGGCCACAGAATGAAAGAAGGCGTCGAAAAAAACGTGACAAGTCGACTCTGAGCCAGATAGTGTCTTGATGAGAGAAAGACCCAACGGTATTGCGAGGCAGCGGCTTGGGCGAAATTGTGCGAATATGCATGGCGTTTTGGGAGACACAGTACACACCGCGCCATGCGCCGTGTATGTCTTGTGTCTTCTTTTGTCAGACATGCTTCTTTGCCTTGTTTCGCCCTTCTTGTGTCCTGCGACAACAGCCTGATCTCTGGCCCATGTCGTGATCGACGATGCTGTCGATGCCTTGTGTGTGTTTTCCCGACGCTCTGGGAAGAAATGGCACACACACTTTTCCGTACACGCACACATACACATCGCTCCACGCAGAAAAAGTCTTCAACGTTTCATAGCTATACTTGTGCCTCTCACAACGTTTGTCTAAATCAGGTGAAAATTTGAGGACGGGGACAGAAAAAGCAAAGAAGCAGAAAAGAGATATGAGCCCGCCTCTGCTGAGAAAAAAAAAAAGCAAAGAAGAAGGGAAGATTTCAAGCTGCAGACAAAGCTGACAAGGGACCCGGTTACCAGATTCTCGGAACAAGACCCCGTCCATGCAGCTCCGTCTCCCACGAACAAGGGTTACACGACCACGGCCTGGATATCTTGCTGGGTCTTCGGATTTCCCCTCTCTTCCCACACAGCATCTGTTTTGATTGAAAGTGCGCCGAATAGCAAACATCACCTCCCTTGGCGCTCATCCTTTCTTCTCCCCTCTCTTCCTCTCTCCCTCCCACCGCCAGCACATCTCCTTGTTTCCCTTGTCTCACGGAACCCCGTATCGTGGACTTGCCTCGCATCCTCCTCCAAGTAGCCTGGCAACGCCTGGTCAAAGATTAGACGACGACAAGGCAGGAATCAGACATCTTTGATCGGGTTCCCGTCCCCGCTCGCCGTCTACCAAGACAGCATTGCGGAGGCCAGTTGCAGCAAGCTATCGGACCGACGCGGCCCGTCTCTTTCGCATCTCAGTTTAAAAATCCACATTTTAATTTTGTCTTGCAAGAGCCATTCCGGCCAACGACCTTCGTCAGCCCCAATAAACGCATCGTAAAATCTGTTTGCCCCCTCGGGCCAAGGCCGGCGCGGAGTCTGGCGCGGTGCAGTGTTAGAAAGCGATTACTCCTTCGCACTCACCATCACCCCTCGACATCATCCCCTTCGGAGCCCCTCTTTCTACTTGTCAAAAAAAAAAAGCAAAATAAGAAAAATTAAGGTAAATGAGAGAGGCTTCGGCGAAGCGAATATCAACGCGCCCGTACGGCTAAGACATTGGCTGGATACGGCAATTGGGCGCTGACAGGGGGGACCGGTTTCCGATATTCGAAGACGGTCTATTAATATACGAGTCAGCGAAGGAGAAGGAAACCCTGACCCTGTATAGAGGGGGACCACATTCAATACCGCCCCAGTTACATTTTCGGCAACCTGCAGTTTCCGCTGTGGGATGCTCGCCAACAGCGCATTTGCTTGTTGTCTTGATTGGGGGCTTGTCCTCGAGTATAAACTTGGGCGGTTCCGTCCCTGCACGACGACTGAGGCTCGTGAGTGCTGATCTTTTTCAATTTTATACAAGGCCGCTTCTTACAGCTCGGCATCCGTCGTATAGTTATCCTGAGTATCATCACGCAAGAGAGAACGCTGCTCGCCAGCAGCAACCTATAAGCTGGGCGAAAACATGAGCGGCCAGGGATCTTCAAACCTCGGCGATGTTGTCGACGTTGGCACTGCTGATGAGGTGGCTGTGATCTATGGCATCGAAAAAGGGGTCGAGTACGTCGACTCGGACTACACGGACGACACCCAGAGCCTCACGTCGAGCATACGCCAACACATCGTGGACGGAGGTCTCCGGTATCACGCGTATCACGCTGGACAGTACGCGTTCCCAAACGACGAGAATGAGCAGCATCGCGACGATCTCAAGCACAACTTGACGCTGCATTTGTGCGATGGCAAGTACTTTCTGGCGCCGATTGAAGAAGTACTCAAGAATGGAGCGCAAGTGCTCGACCTCGGTAAGGAAGAATTCATCTGCTCCGTGACTGGAAAACATGTTGCTGTTGCTGACTGGTGTAAAAGGAACGGGCAATGGAAAGTGGTGCATAGAGTGTATGTATCCTTGATCTATGTAGAGCTCTGAGTGTTGCGTACTAACACTCCGCTCTTTAGTGGCAGACATTTATCCAAACAGTACGTTTCAGGGAATGGATCTGTCACCCATCCAGCCTGATTGGGTGCCGCAAAACGTCTCCTTTGTTGTGGATGACATTGAGCACACGGCGGGCTGGACATACGAAGAGAACATGTTTGACTACATCCACGTCCGACACATTGTCCACTCGGTCAGAGACCGGCAAGAACTCTGGCACAGGATATACAAGTGAGTCACAACATCATTCATCACCCTATGCCCATCCCCCCATTGCCGAAAAAAAAGAAAGCACGCTGACCTGGGACAGACACCTCAAACCCGGCGGCTACGTCGAGATCCAAGAGTTCGAGTACGTCGCCGCATGCGACGACTCCTCCTGCGACGGGCCCTACGCCTGGCGCGACTTCCTCGAGAACCTGCGAAAGGGCCTCTCCGCCCTCGGCGGCTCCGACCTTCTCGGTGTGCGGCAGGTGGACGCGGAGCTCGCGCGCGCGGGCTTCCGCGGGCTGGGCTACCGCCAGAAGAAGTGCCCCAACGGGCCGTGGGCGCGCCGGCGGCGGCTGCAGGAGTGCGGCCACATCCTGCGCGACGTCTGCATGCAGGGGCTCATCGGCCTCGCGCGGAGGCCCTTCCGCGATGGCCTCCAGTGGACGCCCACGCAGACCGAGGTCTTCCTCGTGGACGTGCGGAGGGCGCTGATGGCGGTCGGGGAGAGCGGCCTGCCGAGGCATCACTCGTACTTTCCGTTTCACAACTTGTACGCGCAGAAGCCGCTAGATGCGTGATGAGAGAGAGGGAATCCGGGGGAGGGGGTGGGAGGTGAGAGGTGGCGGATTTGTTGAGGTTGGCTAGTCTATGCACGGAAGCGTTGAGAGTGCATGCAAGTTTGGGCCATGTGACTACGGAATGATGAATGGAATCTTTCTTCTTATTTTTCTTGGTACGGTAGAAGTGGTCCGTGCAAAAATTCACGGTTAATATCTGTCAGATAGCTCTTGGGCCAGTAACACCGGCTGGTATAAGTGAACGACGTGCGAGTTGACTCACTTTCACGAGCTACAAGGCAGCCAGGCCGGTGTGCGCATAGTAAAAAGCATCACTTGCGTCAGCTACTTCTGCCTGAAAGATACAAGAAAGTACTATGACGAGGTTCTATGAAAGCTTTGAACAGGGGCGTTTTGTGATGCCTCGGTGGCAAAAAAAAAAAGAAAACACCGACGATGCGTTTCGCGTGAATGGACAGACAGTCAAAGTCTCAGGCAGGCAACACAGGGAATCTGCGTGTGACTAGCACAATAACTTGCTTTGAGTTATATGCCACTGGATTAAAAAAATGTAAAAAAATATGACGTGTTTGCTGTGTTGCCTAGCGCCATGGATAAATAAGAATGATGAAGGTTTCTCGTGGGACACACAGGGCGAAAGCGACGGGCATGGCTCCGCCGCGCGCCCGCGAGCACGTGGGATTCGCCCGTCGAACAAACGTGCGCGCGGCACGGTGATGAACAGCGTCTCGGAGGTGACGACACTGGCGGGTTGTGAGAGCAGAGCTTCGTGTGTTCGTGAAGACGTGTGAATCCTCGTTTGCCGAATAACAGGCAGGCAGGCAGGCGTGCGGCGTGGTGCCGGGGCGGGCGAGGGCGACGCAAAGTCAATGAGTCATTGAAGACGAGGTTTCGCAAAAGATAGAAGGACGGACTCGTCATGTGAGTGTTTTGAAAAACTTGCAGTAAATTTTCCAACATGTCACCAAACGTCAACTTCGTCGTTCGTCGTTGTACTGCGCATTGTACCGGGGTGCATGATGTGTCACTGCTCCAGTCATGTGGCGAAGTTGACAATTACCGGCTTTGCTTTGCCCCAACATGTCACCCCATGCTGCTGCTCGACTTATGCACCCAATCAATTTATTTATTGCTTTTTTCTTCTTCCTCTTCGTCTTCAAGTAATATCCCCCTGCGCGCCCGAGATCGAGTCACTGACATCTTGCATGGCCCCCGTTTTCCGTAGAGTGACGTATTTCACATGCAAAGCGCCTGCCACAGAAACCACCCCCCCCCCTAATAATAAGAGCAAACCCCTTGGGCCCTGCGCACCGCCACAGTGACAACCGATTCCACGTGGCGGGTGGCGTTCCAAAATGTGGCGCATTAGTGCGCTAATCAATTTAGCGTGTGGCGTCGGGCAGCTAGCGAACCAGTTGACAACCAGCAAAACATCAACATTCAAGACAGCTTGAAAGCTTCCATATGGTTTCCCTTTCTCTTTCTTTGCGACAAGCTTCTAGTCCTTTCCTTGCTCTAGTGCGCCTTGCAAGCCCAATCTACACCAAAATCAAGGATGGGCAACGACTACCAACAGAAGAGACTGCGGCTGAAGAAGGCGTCCAGAGGCATTTATGCCGCCCAACCACACGTTTCAACAACCACTACACCCACCTGGCTTTGAAGCGGCCACCAGCATCGAGACAAGTATTAGGGCTTTCTCACCACACAAAGAGAAAAAGGCACAAGAGTGTACATACGACTTGCTGCATTTTTACCAGCGGCAAGGCGCGCGCCGGCATGAGCTGCATGCTGCCGGTTGCTGCGCTGGCGCACCCCTCCGGCTCTGTCTTTGGTGTGGGCCAACGCATATGACGTTGGGTATCCGCGCAGACGTTGGGCTTTCCCTCGCCAGCTAAGTTGCCGCAATTGCTTTGGCAACCTCCCGAGCACGAGGGGCACGATGGGACGGGCAAGGAAAAGAGGGAGACCAGAGGGCACGAGAAACAACGAAGGCCGTCTGCAAGCACCTAGCAAAAAGTGACCACATCCTAACAAGCGCCCATCCGACCAGCAGCTGCATCCGTCTATTCGTATGCACACACCCAGCCATTGCATCCTCTTGCCCTTCTTCTTCTTCTTTCCATAGGGGCATTGGGGGCCATTCTGCGCATATCATGTCGGATAGAAGAAGCGACGGATGTCAAGAAGAATGGCTTGAGGAGCGTAGTCTATTGCGAAATCAGAACAAAGTGAAACATGTGCTCGATACGGGAAGGGTCCTGCTTGCCTATAAACTTGTGTGGCTTTTCCCGCTGCTTCTGCTTATAAGAGAAGCCCACCTCAGTCGCAGGATGCAGACTACACATCATCGCTCAAAAATTATTAGTATGCCCGTGTTTGTGTTCTTGCCATAGTGTGTGCATGTGCACATGTGGCATCTCGCCCGTAGTTAGTATAAAACCCGGTAGGCCGTAAAACTCCCCTCAGCGAAGGGAAAGCTCCCCTCTCGCTCGCAGCATATGATGTAAACTGCCTTTAATAAACCCTTGATAAGGTTTGAAGTCTCGTCACGCACCCCCGTGGACCCGTCATGCTTATCCAATGCAAAGAGTCGGTCAGCGTGTCTGAGAATGAGAGGCCGTCCATCATTCACACGCGACTGGACCAGCCATTGTCAATCCAGAACGACGGGGCCACTAGATTCGACAGGGGTACTGGTAGAGCCAGACAAGCCAACGCAGGGGTGTGTCGTCGCTGACGAAACGAGCGCCGTTGAGACTTGGTTACCAGTTGACGGACGTGTTGCAGCATCCATTCTTTCAGCTCTCGGCGCCCAATCACAATTCCGCCAACATTGTTCGCAGCATGTCCATTCCACCGACGACGAGGAGCTAGCAGTAAACGGTTAGCTTTTGGCATCAATACAGATATTTCTGCGCCTGCGTAGCCCATTGGGAGCGAATACATAAGCCTCG
The DNA here is from genome assembly GCF_001636725.1 of Cordyceps fumosorosea ARSEF 2679. NCBI lineage: Eukaryota > Fungi > Ascomycota > Sordariomycetes > Hypocreales > Cordycipitaceae > Cordyceps > Cordyceps fumosorosea. The sequence goes on along the minus strand of NW_017387304.1, from coordinate 1,424,769 downwards.
TTCGATCGTTTCAAGGTGGGCATCTGATGTCATGAGTCACATTCCAGAGCTGTCTTTGTCAATCTCGCTTTGAGGATAAAGAAATCCGGCAGTCGTGCGCATTGAAGACACCCCGTCGAGCTGCTATACATCATTGCAATTTTTCCCGAGGAAAAGTGAGGCGGTTCCCCTTCTTGTGGTGCTCGGGCGCTTCAAACTTTTCCAAGCCAAAATTTAGACGGCATTCAGGCAGCCATGCAAGAGCCTGGGTGCCAACAAAGTATGAGTTCGGACCAGGGGCTGGCGTAGCCAAGCACGCACAACCAGTGGGAAGCGTACCAGTATGACTGTGCGCAGGATCAACCCTATCCCTGCGAGATGTGATGAAAGACCCGGATGTTAGTACGCACAATAATTTTCCCCTCTCCCTGTTAATTTCTCCTTGTGTAATTGTGTGTCGCTTCTAGAAGGGTCACAGGGTGTGTCCCTAGCAGCATGGAGAAGAGGAAAAGAGTGCCGTCTATCAGCGAGAAACGATGGCATGAGACTTGTCAAAATATCGAGACCAAAATGTCTTCAGGGAGAGCGGTTACGCCGCACAGATGTGGCGGTGTGAATGCGAAGCGACCATCCCTGGGCACAGCAACAACAACACAGGTCATTGTTTGTTATTGTTGTCAGTTGTGACTGTCTCTGGTGCGATGGCCCAAGAACCTGGTAAAGTTTTGAGCCGCTAGGTCAGAGCCCTGGCCTTGGTCCCAGCGCCAAAGCTCCACAGGATTCAAATTCCAGTAATTTGGTAAAATCGAATTTTGCATTCTAGCATCTTGGTTGTGATTCTCTTGTTGAGTCGCTCGTGATACTCCAACGGCCGATATACGACCGAAGTTGGACTCGAATCGAAACCGTCCCACGGACACTGACTGCCACACAAGCGGCATCCATACTTTTTAGTCTCTATTCGTCGCTCATCAACACAGCGGGCCGCTGCCACTTCTGCGTTAGCATCCTGCGGAGAGCGGGAAGGCTGCGGGTTCCCGCGTGCGGTGGAACTTTGAACTCCACAGCCCCGAAGTTGCAGGAGCATCAAGACGGAATTGAGTTGTAAGTAGCGCTGATGAGCATCAATGGCATGTAAGTATGTGATTTGTGTAGAATTCGTGGTTGTTCGCATCTCCCGGAATAGCACGAGGAGTTGAGCCGGGGCAAACACCCTGCATGAAGATGCTTGTGTAGCCGACTAAATAGTCAGCATGCTGCATCCAAATATCTGTTCAAGGGAGGCTGCATCTGGAATTGCTTTGACAAGCAGTGCCATTACGTTGTCCAGGTCTTATCCTATGCGACTGGTCATCTGTGCTGCAATGTAGAGAGGCTATTGCATGCTAGAAACTGTGCATAACATTGTGGCTCTGGATAGATGAACCGTTGCAGGAAAGCACCCTATTCGCCCATAGAAGAAGCTGTCATGTCTTATACCGGCAGCACGAAACGTGGCGAGTTCGGAGAGAGATGATCGCGAAGGCGCTTGTGTCGCGGCCCTGCACCGACCGAGTCAAGGTCAATTTGCATTGGTTGTGTAATAGGATCGGCAGAAAATAGAACCCGCGTAGTCTAGGATGGACATGGTACTCCGGTCATGACTCCTCGTGCTTGGTTTGAGTATGCCCAAATGACTTGAGTCGTAGGTGACAGGACGCACCTTGTCTTGCTCATTATTTTCCACCTGGCGCAAGCATGTGGCTGCGAACATCTTAAAACCCTGTGATGCAGCAAGGCCAGCTCGGTAAGCCGACTCATAGGCGGCGCTTATTTTTGACTGGTGAATTCCAATGTGGGAAGTGCATGATACGACCTGGAGGTCATTTGAATGAAAACCTCCGTGCTCGATGCGCTGCATCAGATATCGAGTCTTACAAAGGCTCGCAGCCTTGTGTAAGATCCTCGCTTACACGGCTCATGAGACTGAGCAGTAAGGTGTTCTGTAGTGATGATACGGGTTGTGCAGTTGTAACTTGTGAGGCTATAGTTATTCGCACTGCAAGGCTTGGCCTGCGGCTAGGCTGAGGAGCCGTGTTAGCGGTGACTGCAAAACGAGCATTTACATTTACCAACGGCAAGCCATGCTGTGCAGGGCTCAGGGCCAAGTTTCGAGCTTATTACGCAGTGATGTATACGAGACGGTGCGATATGGCCGTAACGGGAAGGTTATCCTTGATAGTATCAGTGCAGGAGACTCATAGGCTGGGAAGCATGGGTGCAGAGTTTTTTCAGCTGTGCCATGATTTTGTTGCAGTGGTCGCGGGAATGAATGGTGGGCTGGGTGCATCCGGCCGCTAGGCAAGGTCGATTCGTACATGCCACTGGAGCCGTCATTTCGGTAGACCCCTGAACTGTGGTAATTTGGACTCCATCGACGGGGGCTGGGGGCAGAGTTTTCTCCCAGGGAGCCCAGGATAAATAGCGTTGGAGTGTATCAACTAGACGTCAGTGAGGGTCGATGAGGATTCGAGAAGGACGAGGAGATGACGAGAGTAAGAAAATAGTAGTTGATACGACTGGCCAGGATGGAAGGGGGATGAGGTGCGATGGGGATTGTGATTTGGCAAATGGTGTTGATTTGGCAAACGGGCAGACGTGGAGGAGAGAGGGAGGCAGAAGCTTGCTTGGTGGTTATTTTAGCGAAGACGGACCAGGTGGCAACAGGGTGTGGGCGGACGAGTGCCGGTAACTGGCAAATAGCAGGGCTGGGAGAGGGCATTGTCAGCAGCAATAGGCGGGCGGACGAGTCATTGAGGGGCCTGTTATGGGACGTAAGGTATATTTATTTTGATTCTTATTTTCTTTTGAAGCTGGTATGCTTTCTCCTTTTTTGATATTTCTCATCCCCTTTTTTTTTTTTTTTTTGCGCTGTGTTGTTGTGTGTTTATTCCGTACTAGTGCTCCGTATTGTTGTCATACCTCCCACTCCCAAGTGCCTTGCAGTGAAAGAAAAAGTGGCACCAATGGCCAAAATGGCGGATTCCTCAACAGCAGGCAGGCACGTACCCAGGAAGGCAGGTTGAAAGGTAGTGTGGCTTGTGCGCGGCAATAGGCGGAGGTTGGTGGTGGATAGTGCGAGGAAAAGGTTCCTTCTGGCGTTGTCCAGGGCGTGGTAGGGGATTCTGGAAATTGCACCAAAACATGAGCAAGAGCAAGAGCAAGGAAGAAAATGGAATGAAATAGAGTAAAAAAGGGATTACGAATACCACGGATAGACCCAGTCACAAGAAAAGATTACGCAAAATGATACACCACATCGCATCACCAGCACCCACGGGAGAGGACGAAGTAGTGCCGCCCATTTTCACTGATAGCCGGTGCCTCTGACTCTTGGGGGGGTGCAAAGACTGGTGATATCTTGGCCTAATTGTTCAAGTACAGCCGTGTACCTTTTTGCCTGGCGAGCTGCTGTTCTGCCGTGCCGTGCGGCCTTGTAAAAGACACCCCTACATGAGAAACCTTACCAGTAGTGCTGCCCATGCCCACCGTAATAGCGGCCACACCACTGTCGCCGCCCCTGTCTGCCCGGCCCCTGCACACTGCTTGCTCCACGCCCGCCTGGCGCCGGCGCTGGTCTGGCTCGGCCTGATTTGCCTTTGCTTTGCTCGCTGCGCTTTGCTTTTCTTTTGTTGCTTTGCTTTGCCACCCCCCCTTGTTCTATCCTTCCTTGGTCTGGTCGGTCCTGGCGTCCTGGCGTGGCTGTTAGCCCCCCCCCTTCCCAGGCCCCCCTACCGTCCACCTCCCCACGCCCTCACACACGCACAGTATAACTACTTCCGCCTCACTGCACTCCCGTCCAACCCCCTCTCTTTTTTTTCTTCCTCTTCTGTACCACTCTTGGCTTCTGCCAACAACCAAATCACACTCCAAGCATCGCTCCCCGCCGCTCTTTTAAATCACTACGCAGACGTTTAGCTACGTCTGTCGATTTACACTTTCGTCGATTCACAACTGCGCTGACTCACTGCGAGCCCTAGCGCCTCCCTCGACTTCTCATCACTGCTAGCCAGGTCCCGTTCGGAACTTGGCCTTGTATTTCCTCGTACGGGGAAATCATACATATAAACTTCAGGCCTGTCATGTTTGCAACAGGAAACACCTTTCCTCCACAATACGCATCCCACGACATAGGAAGGTGACTGGCCGATTTCGTCCCGACACCTGCATGACAACGACTCTATTTGCACACGACAGCAAGCAGTCGGCTTGAACAACAACAGCGCGCCATACCCACCCTCGACGGGTAGTTGTTGGATGAGAGCCGAGGAGTAGATGTCCTGCGGGCATCAGTCAAGATATTTTAAAATTTGAAAATCAGAGAAAAAAAACGACAACAATCGACGTCCGTTTGTACACAAACACGCACAACATGAACTTCCCTTCGCCAATGACGCCGGGCTCTACCCCCCAGTATGATCGCGAATATCGCGACTATTCTGCTACTCCTTCGCCACGACGAGACTGGACCTTCGACACCCCGACGACTCCCATCCGCCCTGCCACGCGTGCCGCTCATGGACGGGCTGCCAGCTACTCCCAGCGCTCCCCCTTCCCTCCCCAACCCCAGCCGCGGCCGCAACCGGCCGTGTACAGTCCTCATCAGTGGGATTCGCCGCGCTTTACCAGCGATGGAGTCTACGCCGCCAGGGTTGACGTTGATGTGAGTCCCAAATATTTCTCGTCGTCGCGCCGCCAATCGGCTTCGTTCCAAGCCCCTCCATGGGCTGATCGCAGGCACTCGTATTTCAATGTCCGGGCTTCCACTCCCTATGGAGAATCCGACGAGGACGAGATTCTTGAAACCAAGGCCGGTACCTACGTCTTGCCAGCTCAGTCGCGCTGCTGCACCGGCCAGCGTCCCGACAATCACCACTATGGATATCATGACGGAGGGCGGTACACTAACGCACATGGTTATCAGCAGACCCAGACTCCTCCCTACTACTACCCCAATGGCTACGATTACCCTGCCTATAGTGGTGCTGCTACGCCTGGTCCTGAGCGCTTCACTCCTCGCGAGTCGCCTCAGAACCCGCGTTTCCAGTCTCGCCCCCCAACCAGTTTCAATCACTCGCGCCATTCCTCCATGGCCACTCCCAAGCGCCCCTCCACTGCCCGCCCCCAAAGCTCCCACAAGTCCAAGGCCAAGCCTGAAGAGCCTGTTGGTCCTCGCAAGGCAACTGAGGCTGATGCAAAGGTTCACAGAATCCCTGCCGGCTATGCGCTCAAAAACTGGGACCCGGATGAGAGGCCCATTCTCCTGCTCGGCAGTGTTTTTGACTTCAACAGCCTAGGCAAGTGGATTTTTGATTGGACTGTGTGGCGTGAAGGCCGTGGCTCTCCCATTGCCGACATTGCTGGCGAACTTTGGCTTCTTCTGATCCAGCTCAACTCCAAGATCAAGGCCGCCGAGAATGTCATTGGCAGCGTTCGCAAACCCGAAAGCCGTGAGATGCTTGAAGATTTCCTTGAGTCGGGCGAGCGTCTGTTGGAGAAGCTTCGGTTCCTTCTCAAGGCCTGCGAGGCTCCCATGCTCAAGGCTGCCAAGAAGCGCCAGTCTGGTCTGGGCAAAAGCTCCGGGGTCGAGTTTGTCCACACGCTCTTTGGCCCCGACCGTGAAGGCGAAAAGACGGACAAGTTCATGCAGAGCATTCGCCTTTTCATCCTTCGCTTTGATGCCAATTGTGATGACATTGTCCGGAATCCCACCCGATAAATGCCCGGATTGGACCATTGAGGCCGCCTCTCACACATACACTCCCAAGGAGAATTCACCCAAAGCCTGTATTATATCCCTGGCTCCCTGGAACTTTTCCTTTTTTTTTACTTTATCTGGCCATCCGAACCATTTTGGACGCCGGAGCCTCTTGGCCCTTGTTGGAGCAACGAACGAACCTCAAGGACTTTTCTTTTCAACACCCAGGGAATGGCACTGTCAGACTGTACACTAATCTGATTTTTTTCGTTTATCCGCGGACGGAGTGGGCCTGGATACCAAACTTATACCCCGGAGTATTTGCTTTATTTCCTATTTCTTATGGTCCTCTTATGGATACCAGGATCTATTAGACACGCGAGCACGATGCGGAAGATGGAATGACAGGGCAACCTGTACTATCGGCCGGAAGCGCGCGCTGCGCAAAACACCAAGACTGGTGTGAACTATGTTTTTTGTTTGTCTATTCTTTTTGTGTGTGCTTTTTTGCTGAAGATTTTAGAGATACCCACGGCAGTCGTTCGATATAGTGACGAGGTACGCTGGGAGAGAGATGTTGACTTGCTTTTGGTTATAGACTGGAAAACGCATGTGCATTTTGGAGATGAACTGGATGTATGGATAATAATGCTTCGCCAAGCGAACGGAGCATGATGCCCGAGATCTTTAGTAGTTTGATTTGAAAAGATAGAAAATATTTTATACATTGAAACCTGTGCCCTTGATAACCTGTGCCTTTGGTTCTTTCCACCTGTCAATTAGTTCTGTCCTGAACACGACACTGCATCCATCTAGTTGTTGTAACTCTACACTTGAGTCCTGTGCTCATACGGCTAACAATGGAGCAGCGACTGCATAGCGTCGCATTGCTAGCACCAGTGGGCATGATGATGCTGAATATAGATCTTACTCACCTGCATGACTATTACTAGCCCGGCGCGCCACCCCCGGTCGCCGCCGCCGCCCACCAACGTGCGTGAATCGGATAGAGTTCCCCGTGCGCAATAGAACCTAGGTCATGCTTTCTTCTTCTCTGGTCATTCATCATGCTTCATGTTCTAGATATGTGAAAAAAAAAAAAAAAAAAAAAGGAAAA